>NC_060130.1:563548555-563851585 GCF_021461395.2 Schistocerca americana
GCTTGTAGAGGGGAGTGAAAGCAAATTATTTTGAATAAGGACCCATGTCATGTTTAACTCATCTACTTCTGCTGAGGAACTGAATGAGGCTTGACGCTGTACAGTTATTAGGTAACTATTCGAAAGTAAACATAACGAAAAACATCCATTTATCACTTAAGCACATATGTTTGTACAAACACATGAACTTTACAAGTTTCCATTGTCTCGAAACAAAAAGGAACCCAGCATACTAGGGTCACTCCAAAAGATATGAACACTATTATCGTAAAAATACAGTTTTCATTCTGCATCTGTGAAAGTCTTACAGTGTGTAGATACATCCATCCCGCTTGTTTTCAAACTTAGTTCAACCTGTTCCCGTGAGTGGTGCCGTCACAGCATGTCTTCCAGATGGCTGCTACACTTGACGTTCGTCAGAAGCAACGTGCTGTTATAGAATTCCTGTGCTGTGGAAACGAGACAGTGGGAAACATCCACAAGAGGTTAAAAAAGGTGAATGGAGATGCTGCTGTCGATCGCAGTACAGTTAGTCGGTGGGCAAGCAGGTTACGTGATGAAAGTGGGCACGGCAATATTGAGGATTGTCCTCGCAGCGGCAGGCCTCGTACTGCACACACTCCAGGCAATGTGCAGAGAGTTAACGAATTGGTGGCTGCTGACAGACGCATCACAGTGAACGAATTGCCATGCTTCGTTGGGATAGCGGAAGGAAGTGTTTACAGAATACTAAAAGTGTTGGCGTTAAAAATGGTTTGTGCCAGGTGGGTTCCCAGGATGTTGACAGTGGCTCACAAAGAAACAAGGAAAACGGTATGCAGCGAACTTTTGGAACAGTACGAGAATGGTGGATATGAATTTCCTGGAAGAATTGTGACAGGTGATGAAACATGGCTCCATCATTTTTCACCAGAGACAATCAATGGAGTGGCATCATGCAAATTAACCCAAGGAAAAATAAATTCAAAACCACACCGTCTGCTGGAAAAGTTATGGCTACGGTGTTTTCCGATTCCGAAGGACTCTTGCTTGTGGACATCATGCCAAGTGGAACCATCATAAATTCGGATCCATATGTGACGATACTGAAGAAACTTCAAGCTCGACTGAGTCGTGTTCGACCACATCGCCAAAAGCAGGATGTTTAGCTGTTGCACGACAATGCACGGCCACATGTCATTAAAAATCCATGGAAACGATCACAAAACTCGGATGGACAACACTGAAACACCCGCCTTACAGTCCTGACCTGGCTCCATGTGTCTATCATCTCTTTGGGAAACTGAAAGACTCTCTTCGCGGGCCGCGCGGGATTAGCCGAGAGGTCTCAGGCGCTGCAGTCTTGGACTGTTCGGCTGGTCCCGGCGGAGGTTCGAGTCATCCCTCGGGCATGAGTGTGTGTTTGTCCTCAGGATAATTTAGGTTAAGTGGTGTATAAGCTTAGGGACCGATGACCTTAGCAGTTAAGTCCCATAACATTTCAAACTCATTTCAACATTTTTTCTCTTCGTTGAACAAGGTTTGAAGATGATGACTCCCTTGTTCTCGCTGCCAAAAAGTGGCTCCAATGGGTTGGTCCAGAATTTTACTGTGCTGGTATATAGGCGCTGGTTCCAAGGTGGCGTAAGGCAGTTCAGAGGGATGGAAATTATGTGGAGAAATGAAAATATTGTTCCTAAAGAATGTATCTACACACTGTAAAACTTTCAAACATATAGAATAAAAGATGGATTTAAAAAAAAAATAGTGTGCATTTCTTTTGGAGTGACCCTCTTACTATACATACAAAACAGTACTGATGCATTACAACAGCACCTTGATGTGACGACAGCCCACATTGTTACGGAATTGTACCTACGTGGCATCTTCTGGAACACACTCTCCATTCCATCTCGTGCGGGTTCAGTTTGTAGCTCAGCGGCCACAACTCGTGCCAGCAGGTCGACACGAGCCTTATAAATTAAACTTTGAGTACGACCCCACAAGACGTAGTCCATAGGAGTTGAATCTGGCGATTGCGGCGGCCGCCAGATTAGGCCGCCTCGGCCTGTCCATCTTTCACCATATCGTTTGTTCAGATGCCTCCGTATCGCACGTGAGAAGTGAGATGGTGCACCGTCATGCTGAAACCCCATTTCCCGACGGACATTCGATGGTACAGCTTCCAAGAACGGGTCCAATACGTTTTGAAGGAAGATACGGTTCTATGCAAGATCAGGTAGCTTGAGTGGGAGGAGGCCCATTCACATAAATGACCAGAATAACCGCCTACACATTAATACTAAACACGTGCTGAGATCCCTTAATTTGTGTGCCGCGACGGATTTCGTCCTCACAGACACGGCTGTTTCACGATTTCAGACCACAGTCCCTAGTAAACATACATTCATCTGTCAACAGAGCTCGACGTGGAAACAGGGTTGTGTCAATGCAGCGGGGCAGGAACCATTTCCAGTAGGCAACGCGTTGTGGAAAATTGCCTGGACCCATATCGTGTACCCTTCGCAATTGGTGTGGGTGTAAGTATTGCTCACACAGAATGTCCATTGTGACTAACACCTGTTGCACGCACAGTTGTTCGACTACACTTTGGCGCGTACTCTTCAACACAATGCAGTAGATCTTCAGATTCGGGCGTGCTGCGATACAGTAGAGCATCACAGCCCTGCTTCCGCACGATGAAGGTACCAGTTTCTCGGGGGCGCTGCGTAGCTTGGACAAAAAGCTTATGCGATGGCGTGCTACTTTGTGGAAAACGTTCGTGATACTGCTGGCTAACAGCTCTTCCGTTACCTCGAGCTTCGTCATACACAAGGGGCATATCTGTGTGTTCCGAAAACGTGCACCAAACCATGTTTATTGTATCTGAGATGCAAAGGCATTGAATAGGTTTCGCATCAAGGCAGATGTTAAGTGAAATCAGGTGATGGTTTGACGCAGTACACCTCATCCTAACTGCTATATTGCAAACCAGGATAAGCAACCCCGAGACTTAATTTTTCCCTCAGTAGTTACACTTCTGAACTGAAACCGTCGTAGAACGGAAACGGTACGTTTCAGGACATAGGTTCCTATTAAAATGTTATGTACTCCCTCTCAACAAGTCCTAGAAATATGTAACGGGAATTTCCGAACACTCTGTAAAATAAGTAAATTGAACCTCGGAATTCTAAGATCCACGTATAGGGGTCGGAGTTAAATAGCTTTCCTCGCCACACTTCAAACACCTGACAATTGAAAATTGGTTGGTCGCGTGTGATTCTTTACTGTACCGGTGTCGCGGAAAACACCGTGTCACGTCTCAAAAGCAGAAGAGGCACGGCATATATAATTGTTCATAGGGAAACGAGCAAACACAAAAACAGGTAGTAAAAGTGTCAGTGAGTTGGTGGTAGAGGTGATATTTCTTAAGTATTCCAACAACAGGCTCGGTGGGCTCGAGTCGGAACGGTAGCGACAATAAACTCTTACTACTGATATTAATCAGTTCAAAATGTGTTCGACCCTGATGAGGGTTTTACGCAAATAGAAAGGTTATGAATGATGTATATTCTTTTACTTGTAGTTCTCTTGTCCAACCGGTAGAGTGGTAAGCTGTGGTAGTCCTACTATTGTTGGTGGCGCAGCTGAACTTGAGAAGAAACGCCATGATTTTCATGATCAGTTACGGAGAGTGAGATGGAAACGGCCGCGGAAGGCCTAGTATTAACGATGCACGGAACTAAGCTCTCACGTATGCATACATCAGCTCCAAGGGACGTGGTGTATATTTTGGAGCAGGATGTAGGCGTCCAGGCGGCTGTGAAACAGATACGCTTTCTTTATAGAAATGTCTAAGGGTGGCAACATGCGTCCTGGTTTGTCTTTGTTTCGATTGAGTCTTTCTTCAGCGGGGCATTCCTCCTGAGAGTAGACGTAACGGTTATGATTCATGGCTTTACAAACGCCACACGACTCACGCGTTCTAGGTCCGCAAAGCTAAATGCGATATCATGTCCACGTTCTATAGTAAGGCGCCTGTCAAACGGGCTCGCACTTTCTAGCCAGGGCAACAGCTCAGACACTGGACGCGCGTTTTAGCGACTAACAATGTACATTAAATATTCACGAAAAACTCAAAGGAGATAGGCTACACTTGGACACAGGTGGTCATCCTTCCGGTCAATATCGAAACAATGGTATGGCCAAACTATAATCATCTTCTTACGACCTCTTTAGTATCTTATATTTACACATCCCACGGGTGACGTAGACAAAATTTCGTCATCGGTTAACAACTGTGATTCTAAAACATAAAGACAAGGAATATATTCCGAGTACGAAAGGCATATAATCACGTAGCATAAGTTTGTATTATGAGAGTGAAATGGTCATCAAAAAAATGGTTCAAATGGCTCTGAGCACTATGGGACTCAACTGCTGAGGACACTAGTCCCCTAGAACTTAGAACTAGTTAAACCTAACTAACCTAAGGAAATCACAAACATCCGTGCCCAAGGCAGGATTCGAACCTGCAACCGTAGCGGTCTTGCGGTTCCAGACTGCAGCGCCTTTAACCGCACAGCCACTTCGGCCGGCTAAATGGTCATCTGTATGCCTGTGTCACCCCTTTATAAAAGAAGCAACAGTAGACAGATTCGCTCATAACTGCAATATTAATTGTGGTTGTACACGGACCCACCAAAGCAGAGGGAACCACAAAGCAAAACATTCGTGTCCAATTCATCCCATCAGGTGGGTACGGGGCAGCCATTTTTATAATAATACGTGAAAGATTCTTATCACGACCATGTTTCTTCAAATGGCTTCCTCAGACGTGGCTCTGCCGGCTTGTGCTCTGAGTATTGACGCAGGCTGTGTGCAACTGGAACACTCAACGGCGCGCACGTTGAAGTCTGGTCAAACGCTTAACCAAACCCTGGATATTACTTCCAAGAGCGACCAACAGTTCCGTCCGTGGACAACCAACATCGTAAACAATGTAATGTTACGGCAAAGAAGCAAAGGAGGTCCATCTAATTCGAGCAATACATAGCCTCTCGTCCTACAAACACGGTATTAGTCACTACAGAGACAAATCATCTACCTTCCGACAGAGGTCAGACGCAAACTGAACACCAAGATACAGCACAAAGTCTCTTTACAAACGACGCGAAAATGTTTTGCGTGTGTATCAGTCTTTAAGCAAAGGAATTCTCGCAGCCAGAGCCAGTGGCAGCGAAGCGAAGGCCAGAAACCACGTGGCTGTGTTCAACAGGCGGTACGTCTGATGTCACGGGGAGTGAGTGGAAAGTTAGAGTAGAGGAGAGAAGTGGATCCGCCCAGATAACAGCGCGGCCCAGCTTGGCTATGTGGGTGAGGAGAGGGAGGAGTCACGCGCTCGAGTAGCGGTGTTCCAGGGGCGTGGGAAAGGAGAGTTCCGCCTCTTTCAAAATGGTGTCCGCTCACGTGATCGTAGTTTTGTCATCTCAGCGTAAACATGGGCATGTGGCTGGCCAGTTGAGAGTTGAACCTCGGGTTTTACGTGAACAACACAACATACTGGCAGCTGCAAATCTCTTTATCGGAAGGGTGCCAGGGAGCTCTGACTTGTGCTATATTACGACGATGATTTCTCCCGTGCTGGTGCTTATCAACAAAATATTTTCAAACTCTGAAGACAAAGGTGGTGACTGACATTTCATGATAAGATCCTGCAGCAACGAAAAACGCTTTTGTTTTAATGAATGACACAGCAGTTTATGTATGATATCCATAATTTTCTCTCCCCTATTTATTGATAATACGAAACGAGCTGCCCTTCTTTCAACTTTTTCGATGTCCTCCGTCAATCTTGTTTGTTGCAGGTCCCACACTGCACGACAATACTCCACGAGAGGGTGGAGAAGCCTAGTGTATGCAGTCTCTTTAGTAGATTGTTATATTTTAAAAGTGATCTGCCAATAAACCGCAGTCTTTGGTTTGCTTTCTCCATAACATTATCTGTGTGACATTTCAAGCGAAGTTATTCGTAACTCTAATACCTAAGTATTTAGTTTCATTTGCAGCCTTTAGTGTTTTATCTTGCAACTGAAATTTAGCGTATTCACTTTAGTACTCATGTAAATGACTTCAAACTTTTCATTAAGTGGAGTCACTTACCCTCTTTTCGCACCACACAGACATCTTGTCTTTATCATTTTGCAACTATTTTGATCATTTGATGACTTTATAAGACTGTTAATGACCTTTTATCCGCAAAAAATCTAGTAGGAATTCTCAGGTTGTCTCCTAAATCGTTTATGTAGATAATGAACAGTAGAGGGCGTATAACAGCTCCTTGGGAAACGCCAGATATTACTTCTGTTTTACTCGATGACCTTCCGTCAGTTTATGTAGGTTGTGCTTACAAAGGGTTAAAAGGTAGCATGTAAATAGCAGTGAAAAGGACTAAAGTAATTTCCCTGGTTAGAGCTCAATGAGTGCAAGTACCCATCGAGGTTTGGAATATCACAGAACGTCTGCTCGGCTTCCCCTTGGCTTTGTGATACACGTTCTCCACATACTGCGTACAACATGAGCTTACAGCTGGAAAATGCGGGGAGCGGAAGTCACAAAAAAAAAAAAAAGGCTGCATACTGACATTTGGGGTCTATATAAGAGGCAATAAACAGTATGGTGACTATAAAAGAACAGGATACCCTGCATATTACATAACCTACAGAAACTTCTACAGATGTTGCACTCAAGGGCAAGTAACCTCTGTCCATTTTCGCCGTGTATAGGATACATAAAAGGCTGTAAGCAAAATACACACAATGAAACGAACACAACGGCTTACAAACTACCAATAGGCTGCGGGTGCGACACAGCAGACAAACATTTGATTCGAGGTACATACCTCACCTTCCGAAGCGAGAAAGGCAGGAAAGTCATGTAGGTGACCAGGACAATCTGCACCATAATACTGAGGTTTAAAGTTAGTGGTGTTCCATTAACTATACATAGGCGTCAATTAAGGCACAGTGGAAAAGTAAGATTGTCCACCTTCATCTGGAAGAATTTTAATTTTATTTAGAGAAACCACATCAAGAATACTGTTCCTTTCACGTTTATTAACTGGTGATTCCATGGAGCCCGTGTCTTAGGACCTGAAGTGCAGGTTAAAGTGCCTGGGCGTAAGAGGGCCATTCAGAAGAGCAGAAGGCTGCGATAACGGGGGGGATATAGGTTTATGTAAACAACAGGGACACAGAAGAACTCCAATGGAAACCCACTTTCGGTAACTATTTCTTTTTTTTTTTCTTTTCTCATTTATAAGAACTATAGAAACACGAAATTAAATTAAATAACAGTTCGTAGCATTTATTCATGTCTTTTCGGCCTTCGGTAGGGTGGTGCATCATTTGGTTTGTTTACCGCTTGATATCTCGTTCAAAGGACTTGCAACTCAATGTCATCTAATACCAGTAAGCAACGTAGTCTATGACATGAATAAGAAATCTCTCATTTCGTGTCAGTGTCTGTCATGGAGATAGAGAGAAGTTACAAACTTCTTTGCGCTTGTCAGGCTACGTATATGACATGGTTTGTTTCGTCTCCACCTACCCGTTTTCGAGGAGTGTTGCGTCCAGTTTAATAGTATGGGAGACTGGGAAAGATCTGTCCAGTTAGCTAACATGGAGATGGCTAACTGAATGTTTCGAAGGAATTATAGAACTGGGTCGGTAAATACACGAATAAAGGCAAGACTTGAACAGCAATAATCTTTAATGCTCATCTGAGCAGAAAGAAAATTAGAGACTCGAATGGAAATAAACTTTTCCCATCTATGAAGTTCCTATGCAGGGATGTACGCGGCTAAGTATGCACGCGAGCAGAGCTGGATCGAAAAAACTGAAGTCCAGGCTGCGGGCCTGAACTATACAGAGGTCGTATTTGGACGACTGCGTGAACTGTAATTCTTTGCGGGGGCCGCTGCCGCCGCCTTTATACTGTGTAGCAGACCAGTCGTACCTTCCACGCTGGCGTTTCCGGCCACCGCCCTGCAAGGCCGCGTGTGACCATATAAGGTAACCGCCATCGCTCTGTCGCGTCTCGCGGCTTCCTGACGTGAGCTCACGTGAGCTCTACGTCGACAACTTGCTACGCCTAACCACGCTCTGCTGGAGTCGTTTTATTTCTATCCTCTGACAAACTTATGCGTTCTGACGACGGCTCTTTACCTTTCGAGCATCGCATTTCATAAATGTGCGAAAGCGGCCGGTAGAAAGGGTAAGTCTCATATTGTTCTGCATTTCAAACCCGCGCAGGAGCTGACATGTGTATTGGAGATTGATCCTGCTCGAAACACATTCATCATTCAGGCTACGGTTGTCACACTGATGGGATAATGACACTACCCACAATATGTGTATACTGTGCAGCATCAAATAGATCATTTAACCTGTAGGGCGTCCCATTTCAATGGGAGCACATCCAGCCTCAAACTCTCACAAACGGTCAATGTGAGACGATTTGTGATATATTGTGGGTAGAATAGACCAAATTGTTATACTCTTGCTGGACCATCATTCTCTCTGGAAAATATTACATTCCGCTAGTTGCGACAGATATTTTCCTGAGAACATCCATGAGAGACCGTTTCCTCAGAAAATCCCAATGGAACCGATCACATGGAGCTTCCCGTTGACCGCTACACTTTTGCTGCATGGTCCAGCCTCTCAAAGCAGACACCGAACCGTTCCTACCGACCCATGAAATGCGATAATGTGTTTCAGCTACACAAAATAAGAAAAGAATATTCCCGCGATACGGTAACAAGTTCATTTATTTGGACTGACATTGTACACTAACGTCTAATTACCTTACGCTTTCTGGATTCTCCAGTATCACGATGTAATTTCATCCAATGCTCCAACGCCGTTGAACTTTCTTTCTCCGCAATACCAGTGAGACAGTCACGAATAACTTGTTAACGATGATATATTGCTCTGAATAAAGTGGCTGTGCTCAAAGCAAGGCGCTTCATGTATCAGACCATGAGTCTTGTAATGGCTATCATAGAATGAATGGTGCGAGGTCACATATAACTAATCGCGTAAGGTGGCTAGTCAGTGCAGCAGAATACTGCCCCCACATGCAGGGATAAAGTCTAACGTGCTAAATTACTCTAGACTAAAGCTCCTCTTCAGGTAAGGTGACCCTACAAGGGCGTGGAGCAAATTGTCTCTCTCTAAATTTATTAATGACATGTTTAAGTCACTGGACCAAACGATTTCGAAAAAAAATGGAGGCCAGGAAACATACAGTTTGAGCGCATAGTTACCTTCAATCAGAGAGTTGACGCAACGAGTACTTACCGATCGGGATGACGTGGGTTGAGATACAAGGGCTTAATTTTTTCGTTATATAATTAGTAAGGTGCAATAATCACAGCATAAGTCTGCTATAATAATATCTGAAAGAGTACTACTTGTTATACTATGAGATTACTGATAATAATAATATATATATTGTATTCAATTATCAATCAGGCTCTCTTCCATTAATTAATTACGCAGCAAAATATTTGCAAGAATATAATCAAACTTTCTTTTCTGGAGACTATTAGGCAAAATAAATTAACATGTATCAAAGAGTCTTTTATTCAGTAAGCATGGTACAGAAGAGTTATAAGTTTCGAATCATATTATGACATTTGTTAACCGACGCATTGTCAAGACGATAGCTAATAAGCGATTGTGTGGACAATAATACGAAACGAAATGAATTACGATTACCTATAGCTTCGAAAATTGAGGGCTGGTGACATGAACTTCTTTACAAGAGTTAGCTTTACACCAATCAGTATGTTAATGTGCATCGAAATGAGTCGGTTTCGTACGTAGCCCCATTTCCAGAATTCACTAACGTCAATGTCGTGTAACAGCTGTTCTAGGGACTGAATAATCATGTTTTGAAATTTTTCGTCATGCTAATAGACTTTGATGGAGCTACATGTTTATTGCTGTTATTATTATTATTATTATTATTATTATTCGTCAGAGTAAGAACCAAGCCAAATGGGTTGGTTAACAGATTTATCATACGTGCTACCACAAGTGACCCTCGTATATTTATAGCTTAAAATCTGTCACAGTTACAGATGAAACTTGACTGCTAATCTTTGGAACTGTGGCATGTTTCCATTGGTATGAGTATTTTACGGAAAGCGAGAAAAAGAAAATAACTGTTGCAACTTAAAATGGAATCGAACTTTAAATTGGAATCTTATCTCAGTCACTTTACATAGGACACCAACAGGTTCTCCACTGAGTTCTAGTGACGACCATCAAACGCTTAACTCTAAGGATTCTATATAGAAGATCTTAGATGAAGTTAAGCAAAATTTATTTGCGGAACTGATTCTGTCACTTTTGGGAGTAGGTCTAGGACACAGACAGGACAATTTTTGTGTTATACTTCAAGTAATGATTTCTTTTCCGCATGTTATGAACTTAGATAGATTATATAATGGTAAGACAGACATTTAGGAACAAGGTTTTCAATTGTAGGAGATTTCCAGGGGCAGATGTGGACTCTGACCACAATCTATTGGTTATCAACTGTAGATTAAAACTGAAGAAATTGCAAACAGGTGGGAATTTAAGGAGATGGGACCTGGATGAACTGACTAAACCAGAGGTTGTACAGAGTTTCAGGGAGAGCGTAAGGGAAAATTGACAGGAATGGGGGAAAGAAATACAGTAGGAGACGAATGGGTAGCACTGAGGGATGAAGTAGTGAAGGCAGCAGAGGATCAAGTAGGTAAAAAGACGAGGGCTAGTAGAAATCCTTGGGTAACAGAAGAAATATTGAATTTAATTGATGAAAGGAGAAAATATAAAAATGCAGTAAATGCAGCAGGCAAAAAGGAATACAAACGTCTCAAAAATGAGATCGACAGGAAGTGCAAAATGGCTAAGCAGGCATGGCTAGAGGACAAATGTAAGGAGGTAGAGGCTTATCTCACTAGGGGTAAGATAGATACAGCCTACAGGAAAATTAAAGAGTTCTTTGGAGAAAAGAGAGCCACTTATATGAATATCAAGAGCTCGGATGGAAACCCAGTTCTAAGCAAAGAGGGGAAAGCAGAAAGGTGGAAGGAGTATATAGAGAGTCTATACAAGGGCGATGTACTTGAGGACAATGTTATGGAAATGGAAGAGGATGTAGATGAAGATGAAATGGGAGATACGATACTGCGTGAAGAGTTTGGAAGTGCACTGAAAGACCTGAGTCGAAACAAGGCCCCGAGAGTAGACAACATTACATTATAACTACTGACGGCTTTGGAAGAGCCAGTCCTGACAAAACTCTATCATCTGGTGAGCAAGATGTACGAGACAGGCCAAATACTCTCAGACTTCAAGAAGAATATAATAATTCCAATCCCAAAGAAAGCAGGTGTTGGCAGATGTGAAAATTACCGAACTATCAGTTTAATAAATCACAGCTGCAAAATACTAGCGCGAATTATTTACAGACGCATGGAAAAACTGGTAAAAGCCGACCTCGGGGAAGATCAGTTATGATTCCGTAGAAATGTTGGAACACGTGACGCAATACTGACCTTACGACTTATCTTAGAAGGAAGATTAAGGAAAGGCAAACCTACGTTTCTAGCTTTTGTAGACTTAGAGAAAGCTTTTGACAATGTTGACTGGAATACTCTCTTTCATATTCTAAAAGTGGCAGGGGTAAAATACAGGGAGCGAAAGACTATTTACAATTTGTACAGAAACCAGATGGCAGTTATAAGAGTCAAGGGGCATGAAAGGGAAGCAGTGGTTGGGAAGGGAGTGAGACAGGGTTGTGGCCTCTCCCCGATGTTATTCAATCTGTATATAGAGCAAGCAGTGAAGGAAAGAAAAGAAAAATTTGGAGTAGGTATTAAAATCCGCTGTATATGGGATCCGTAAGGCCGCTGTATGAGGGATCCGTACCACTTACGTCGGTTTGCGGGAGGATATTGGAATATATATTGTGTTCGAATATTATGAAGCTCTCGGAAAAAAACGATCTGTTGACATAGTCAGCGAGGATACAGAAAATATCATTCTTGATCATTATAAGCAGCTCTTTATTCTCATGAAGTAATGAAACACCTCTACAGAGAATCTCAAATTGATTCCATATTTGTAGATTTTTAGAAGGCTTTTGACAAAGTCCCTCACAAGGTACTTCTAATCAGATTGAATGCCTATGGAATATCCTCCTAGTTGTGCTAATGCATTCGTGATTTCCTCCCAGAGAAGTCACTGTTCATAGTATCTGACAGAAAGTCATCGATTGCAACAGAAGTAATACCAGACGTTCCTCAAGGAAGTGCTACCATCTCTGGCTGCAGACATATGTTCGAAATCATGCTCCACCTACTGTCTGCACCAAGCCCTTCCCGGGACTTCGTCAGAACTGCCAAAGTGTCATCCGCACCAGCCAAATCCAACACAGAATTACTAGAGGGGCTTGGCGCCACACTGATGGTCGATGGATGCTTCTCTCGGAGGGCAGCGGGTGAGTCCTGCACACAGCAGTCTCCACACAATACCACCGTGGCCGCGAGCAGAGCCGAGAGGCCGTCTCCGAACTAGGACGCTATCACAGTACAAAACGACGCGCCTATGGTTTCAATAACTGGGGCTACAGAGGCTGCCCGTCTCAGGAACGTGAGGCGCTAACTCAAGTGTAGTCCCTGGTGGTTTTCATACAACACCCCAAGCCAGGATCAGCGAGGACAGCCATGCGTGTCTCTTGCGCCACGTATCAATATCAACAAAGTTCTTTGTAGTTGTTTACAGAGTTTGTCCTTGGTCCTTGGTCCTTCGTCTCTATCACCAGCTCCCTGAAATTACAGAGTGGTGTGTCGAGAGCCGAGGTCGCCGAAATTGACAGCAGAGGAGTACCAGCACCTAAGTGCATAATCTAAACCATGGTCCACAGCATCATTGTTAAGGTGAGTGAGAGTATTTTTCCTTTTGTGTGGTGGTAAATGTTGTGTCTAGACAAGACAGCCTAGACACAATGAGAGGAAGCCGAAAGGCACGCGCTTAAACTCACGCAGGCTGGCGTCAGGTCTGAAACAGGATACGTAATGAATGCCATAAAGAAAAGTTATAACCACAATATATATAGCAAAGTATTATGGCGCTTTGCTAGGTCGTAGCAATTGTAGCTGAAGGCTATGCTAACTATCGTCTCGGCAAATGAGAGCGTATTTGTCATTATAGCATCGCTAGCAAAGTCTCCTGTACAACTGGGAGTGCTAGGACATCCCTCTAGACCTGCCGTGTGGTGGCGCTCGGTCTGCTATCACTGACAGTGGCGACACGCGGGTCCGGCGTATACTAATGGACCGCGGCCGATTTAAAGCTACCACCTAGCAAGTGTGGTGTCTGGCGGTGACACCACAGTAAACATACGGTTGAAGATTAGAGGACTTAACTATACGAGGCTACCTATGCAAACTAGAGAAAATGAGCCACTTGTAATGGCTCCATGTTATATTATCACTCTTAGTATAGTTTGCAAATGTGAATGAGGGTCGTCTGCTGACGTATGCATGGGCTGTTTGCTGTGGGTGCTCCGAATGTGGGGATGCAGTTTAGCCAACCATTGTATCAAGTAGGGTGCGACTGCACTGGACCAGAGAGGCGTAAGTTCCCCGCGCTTTAGCAGGCTCCGTTAGGTTGGTAAATAGCCGCTGTGCAGACTCTCTGAGCCCTTCCAGCCACTGTGTGTGGACCCCAGACGAGGGGAGACGGTTAGGCATTCCCTGCTGAGACTCTGGTGAGTATGGCTCCTATAGTCATCTTAGTTAGGACAGATAGTCAGGGTGCATAAAATTACTATTTTCTTTTGTATCACTGATGAAGGGCCAACATTCCATACAACGGTACCATTAAGTAAAGGGAGTGATGAAGGAGTTATTTTCATGATTTTATTAAATAAAATGTTGTTGTTATATACAATTCTTTGTCTCACAGCCACGGCTTATTTTCATTACCATTCCAGTTAAGTTATTCAAACCTTAAACTTAAAGTTAACCAATAATCAGAAATTTTGTAGTGAAATTTTCTCATGCATACGACCGTAGGCGTCTTTCACAAAAGATACAGGTGGCACTTTCAAGTTGAGGATACCTGCCAAGGCTTTGTGGAAAGCAAGTATCATACATAATGGCGACCCCTTAGCCTAAGATCTCGTTCAAATTAGGAACCCTTTTGTGTTGCTGTGAGTTTGCTAGGATTTACCAATAAATGATTAAATTTCCGCAAGTGTCACAATTCCGGTTTATGAATAATCGGCGTTGCAAATACTGCGTTGCATATACCGCGATGCTTTGTGATTGTATTTGTCTGATTTTGGGGGCAATTTTATTTGAGTGTAATATTCATGTATTTTGGGGAATTTTAAATTACATTGCGTGTGACAATAAATATGTCAGGCTGCGTATGACGACTGTGCTAGGTTGAGTGTAATTACAGCTTGCCCTCGACTACGAAAAATAATTCGTCGTGATTCTCGTAGTCATGGTAGGGAATTTGTTTTTCTTTGAGCGAAACTCTATTAACTACGTACTTCGTGTGAAAGTATGATCCCAGTATGCAAAATGGAAACACATGGTCGATCGAGGAGCGGTGCGAGGATAAATAGGTCAGGCGTAGACGAAGTTACCACTAATCAGGTAGCCGCGGAGAAAGAAGAGGCAGGCTATCTCCCCGACCGGTAGCGGGACTTCGGGCCCAAGCGCGAGCGCGGATGAAAACGGGACAATAGCGAGTAGACTACGTAGGCTAACACAAACCCGAATAGCATGTAGGTGGATGAGTTGGTTAGGATGATGAAAGAAAGTATGGCGAAATAGGAAGAAAATAATACGAAATTAAACTCAAAACTCCAGGACTTTATGCGTGAAGTAGATACGGAATTAAACTCAAAACTCGAGGGCATCATGACCGGAGTAAATGCGAGATTTGAAGAGAATACGGCGCTGCTTGAGGATGTTCGAAAAGACGTTGTAAACGAGGTCAACGAAAAATTTGTGGTAATAGGTAGTAGATTAAGCGCTGTCGAAAAAGAACAGAAAAAAGTTCAGGTCGAAATGAGAAAACGTGGAGAGAAATTAGAAAAGGTACTCCAAACATTAAAACAAAGATGTAATAGCGAAAAGAAAAAGATGATGAAACGGATAAATCCATCGACTCAACTCAAGAAAATGTCGATGCAAACACCAGGGCAATCCTGGAACTTGAGTGAAAAGTAGAAGCGGTAAAAGGACAAAATAGGGAGGAAATAGAGAAGGCGAAAGAAGAGTTAGAAAAACTCGCGGAAAAGGTTGCAGATATTACAATATCGGAGAGAAGCGACAACGCTTCGTTGCTGAATGCCATAGATAATGAAGAAATCAAATTATTAAGGAGATTTCAGAAAGGCCTACGCGAGGTCAACAAGCGACAATGCGATGCTATAAACGAGGTATGTGAAAGCGTGGCTCATGTGGAGAAACCGAGCGAGGTGGCGCAGTGGTTAGACACTGGACTCGCATTCGGGAGGACGACGGTTCAATCCCGCGTCCCGCCATCCTGATTTAGGTTTTCCGTAATTTCCCTAAATCGCTCCAGGCAAATGTCGGGATGGGTCCTTTCAAAGGGCACGGCCGACTTCCTTCCCCGTCCTTCCCTGATCCGCTGAGACCGATGACCTCGCTGTCTGGTCTCCTTCCCCGAAGCAACCAACCAACCAACCATGTGGAGAATCTTCTCGCGTGCGGAACCGAAAAGGGAAACCACGTGCGCAAAGGCGCACAAGACAGTAGCGTTGATGTGATTCCGGACATGAGGAGGACTACGAAGGAACTAGAGAGCGTAGGGATGTAGGGAAATATCGGAAAGAACACAGAAACCTATATGTAGGTTCGTACGGGAGGGAAGCGGAGCGTCTTACTACAAACACTTTCTCTCTGTGTTAAAATGCGATGTCTTCCGCAACTCTGTGAACGGGATACACCCACTAGCTTGGCTTGAACAATACCAGTTTTGTCTACGACCCAATTGGCCGGATGAATATAAAATAGAATTTATGTGTGGGCATCTCGAAGCTGAACCCGCTGTGCGAATGAGAACTGTAGCGCGCGTGTGCACGACGGTACGCGAGTTTCAGCGCGAGTTTCTCTCGGCCTATTGGTCCGAGGTGGCGCAAGACAGGGTAAAGCATAAGATAATGATGTTACCAAATTTAAACCAATCTGGTTTTGCAAGTCCTGCGTCGAGCATAAGCTGCAGAACAACCAGTTTCTGTACAACCCTTACAGTTCAGGCGAACTGATAAGGCTGTGTATAATGAAACTTCCAACTCAGCTGCGCCATAGCGTACTAGCCGGACGATGTAAGGACGTTATAGAATCGTTGAAACTACTCTTACAGGAATTAGAGCACGATATCGGCGAGTGGGAACAGGAAAGGACTTTACCACATTAATCCGAAGTTCAGTAATGAAACTTAAAAGTATTTTAACGACTTTATATGATAAAATTAGAAATTTTGATCATATATGTTGCCAATTTGAAAAACAAGGGAAAATATTTATGGTGTGCTAAAATAAGGTGGGGAATATTGTATTAACAGAACTTGGTTAAATTTCTGATGTAATTTGCTTAGATAATTCATGTTTAAAGATTTTATATGTTTTCCTCTGTTTTGTAGATTATTTCAAAGGAGGACACACGAAAAGATGCTAATAATTTTAGTGCCCAAAAGTTGATTATCGATTTGTTACATGTTTTATGAGAAGTATGTATTTGTACACGAGCATGTGAAAGATTCTTGAGATTTCGAATGTTTAAAACGTAGAAAATGATCATATCATTGGTAACAATTTAAAAATTGCACTCACTTACATAACATTTAAATGGAATGCTTGGCCTAGGTAATAGTTGAAATGACTTGCGTTAAGCTGAAATGCTAAGTCAAATCATGTATATTTTGCCCAATTATGTTTCAGAAGGGTATGGACCCATATTTTACTGCGTTAGGGTTGTGTCGATATTCACTGAAGGAGAATAATTTGTTAATAGTTAATAAGTTCCGTATATTATCTTGTTTATAGCAGATGATTTGGACTTGGTATACTTAAAATTAGAGGTCAACCCTATATTTACTGTCGCAGCTCTTGCCACAATGATTAAAAAAATGTTTGAAAATGCCCTTCCAAACCAAGGACACTTGCTGCCCATTTTCTTCTCACGTGAGCCGATACCTGGCTCGTTACAAGAGTCACATGCTCAAAACACACCTGGGTGCCCTTCCGGCACTAAGGGAATTTTAATCCGGAATTAAGTTATACTATCACTCTTAGTATAGACTGCAAATGTGAATGCGGGTCGTCTGCTGACGTATGCGTGGGCTGTCTGCTGTGGGTTCTCTGAATGTGGAGATGCAGTTTAGCCAGTCATTGTATCAAGTAGAGTGCGCCAGCATTGGACCAGAGATACGTAAGTTCCTCGTGCGTTAGCAGGCCCCTTTAGGTTGGCAAATAGCCGCTGTGCAGACTCTCTGAGCTCTTCCGGCCACTGTGTGTGGACCCCGGAGGAGGGGAGACGGTTAGGATTCCCTGTAGAGACTCTGGTGAGTATAAACACCCTGCGTGATGGCTCTTATAGTCGTCTTAGTTAGGACAGATAGTGAGGTTGCATCAAATTGCTATTTTTATTTTGGTATCACTGATGACGGGCCAGCATTCCATATAACCGTACCATTAAATAAAGGGAGTGATGAAGGAGTTGTTTTCATGATTTTGTGAAATAAAATATTGTTGTTATATAAAATTCTCTGTCTCACAGCAACGTTTTATTTCCGTTGCCATTCCAGTTAAGATATTCAAACTTTCAACTTAAAGTTAACCAATAATCAGAAATTTTGTAGTGATATTTGCTCATGCATACGGTCGTAGGCGTCTTTCACAAAGGATACAGCTGCCATTTTCAAGTTGAGGATACCTGCCAAGACTTTGCGGAAAGCAAGTATCATGCAGACTGATCACAGAAAAATGGGAATTGTAGAGAAGAGTGGTGTCTGTGTGTTGCACGCAATGTAATTTGCTAGGGCACACTGCCCATTTTGCTGAATCGGTTAAAGTGAACTACTCTGCATGTAATAGTTTTGAGCACAAAGCTACACAGTGTCAGGAATCCATGTGGCTCACAATTAGACAGATGAAAGGGATTAAAGCCTGTGCAAGGTCCTGTCCTGCCAAAATTGTTTTTTTTTTTTTTTTGGTATCAGGTATTGATACCACCCTTGCGGCATCTCAGGAGTTCGCAACGGAACTGCAAGTTCACGTCACACGCCGACAGCGGTGGTTCGGGACCCATAGGACACAATGGAGCATGCCCCTTGAAGCACGACGTCAACAGCTTCGTACCACGAGCACCTGCTTCCACCCCGACATGGGATGGCCGCTGGGAGCCACATAGCCCACGTGGGCTCGGGGCCACTTCGCTATATGACGCTACACAGATGCCGCCTAGTTGGGCTTCGACACCATCTTTCGCGCTTTATTTCAGGGAACCTCATCCTTGTTGCTATTGTATAAGCTGAACTCTATTTCTTGCTGCATTATTTGTAGTGACCCTTTGTGCTCTTGGAGAAATACCAGTTAAGTAAATCTTCTGTTTGTTGTGTTAACTTGTTCGCAAATCATTTCTGCTCCTGTCCAGTTTTCCTACGAGGACTGTTGCCATACCTCTCTGTAGACCACCTCTCCTCACCGTTGTATGCAAAGTCATATAACAAGTTCTGTTATTCCTCTTTGTTTTTCTGGGTAGTGAAAATGAGTAAGGTCTAGACAGAGGCAAAGTCAGGGACACATGGTGTCCACAGCGAGAAGGGTTTTCAATCGTTAGCGAATCAGATAGTTTAGTTTAAGAATGGGTAATGTCGCCGTAAATAATGTACTGGCGGAAAGAGATCACTACAATGAAGTGTTAACGTCTTAGGTTCTAGGGGTTGATCTGGCTGTTGCTAACCTTGTTTCTCCCGTCCGTTATATGGCATCTGAGGATGTGGTAGCGTTCGTAGAAGATCGCAATTCATAGCTAACTTAGGGCATTGTTTGGATAACTTGTTATTGCTGATTGCAAGGTTGCGTTTGGAGGTGGGAGGGAAGTTGTACGTAAGGTGGGCTCTGAGCACTATAGGACTTAACTTCTCAGGTCATCAGTCCCCTAGAACTTAGAACTACTTAAACCAAAATACCCTAAGGACATCAGACACATCCATGCCCGAGGCAGGATTCGAACCTGCGACCGTAGCGGTCACGCGGTTCCAGACTGTACGTAAGGTGCACAGAAGAATTACGTAATGACGAGATGCTTAATCAACTGAGACTGTGATTGGAACAATGGTACAGGAAGCAGAATAGGGCACCGGTGCAGCTGGGTATTGTGTCCTGGAGGTATAATGAGGCAGTGGAGGACTTCGCGGATAGGACAAGGAAGTTGAATATTCACACCTATGAGTTATCGTAGAATGACAAGGTGAACAAAGTGGTACTACAGGAGGCCGAGCAGCAAGCACCTGATGCTTTTCTGAATGATTGGGCACCGGGGATTTCTAGGAGCGTATGTTTGGGGCCGCCTAAGGTTCAAATGGCTCTAGCACTATGGGATTTAACTTGGATTCGAACCTGCGACCGTAGCAGCAGCGCGGTTCCGGACTGAAGCGCCTAGAACTACCAGGTCACAGATGTCGACGAGAGGCCGCCTAAGGGTTTCAATGCTGGGCTTAGGTTAGCGCTGGAATACGAGGAAATTTATACACTCCTGGAAATTGAAATAAGAACACCGTGAATTCATTGTCCCAGGAAGGGGAAACTTTATTGACACATTCCTAGGGTCAGATACATCACATGATCACATTGACAGAACCACAGGCACATAGACACAGGCAACAGAGCATGCACAATGTCGGCACTAGTACAGTGTATATCCACCTTTCGCAGCAATGCAGGCTGCTATTCTCCCATGGAGACGATCGTAGAGATGCTGGATGTAGTCCTGTGGAACGGCTTGCCATGCCATTTCCACCTGGCGCCTCAGTTGGACCAGCGTTCGTGCTGGACGTGCAGACCGCGTGAGACGACGCTTCATCCAGTCCCAAACATGCTCAATGGGGGACAGATCCGGAGATCTTGCTGGCCAGGGTAGTTGACTTACACCTTCTAGAGCACGTTGGGTGGCACGGGATACATGCGGACGTGCATTGTCCTGTTGGAACAGCAAGTTCCCTTGCCGGTCTAGGAATGGTAGAACGATGGGTTCGATGACGGTTTGGATGTACCGTGCACTATTCAGTGTCCCCTCGACGATCACCAGTGGTGTACGGCCAGTGTAGGAGATCGCTCCCCACACCATGATGCCGGGTGTTGGCCCTGTGTGCCTCGGTCGTATGCAGTCCTGATTGTGGCGCTCACCTGCACGGCGCCAAACACGCATACGACCATCATTGGCACCAAGGCAGAAGCGACTCTCATCGCTGAAGACGACACGTCTCCATTCGTCCCTCCATACACGCCTGTCGCGACACCACTGGACGCGGGCTGCACGATGTTGGGGCGTGAGCGGAAGACGGCCTAACGGTGTGCGGGACCGTAGCCCAGCTTCATGGAGACGGTTGCGAATGGTCCTCGCCGATACCCCAGGAGCAACAGTGTCCCTAATTTGCTGGGAAGTGGCGGTGCGGTCCCCTACGGCACTGCGTAGGATCCTACGGTCTTGGCGTGCATCCGTGCGTCGCTGCGGTCCGGTCCCAGGTCGACGGGCTCGTGCACCTTCCGTCGACCACTGGCGACAACATCGATGTACTGTGGAGACCTCACGCCCCACGTGTTGAGCAATTCGGCGGTACGTCCACCCGGCCTCCCGCATGCCCACTATACGCCCTCGCTCAAAGTCCGTCAACTGCACATACGGTTCACGTCCACGCTGTCGTGGCATGCTACCAGTGTTAAAGACTGCGATGGAGCTCCGTATGCCACGGCAAACTGGCTGACACTGACGGCGGCGGTGTACAAATGCTGCGCAGCTAGCGCCATTCGACGGCCAACACCGCGGTTCCTGGTGTGTCCGCTGTGCCGTGCGTGTGATCATTGCTTGTACAGCCCTCTCGCAGTGTCCGGAGTAAGTATGGTGGGTCTGACACACCGGTGTCAATGTGTTCTTTTTTCCATTTCCAGGAGTGTAGATCGACAGGGATGAGGTCGCGAAGACATGATTTTGCATAGACTATAAAGTATTTTAACTGTGGAAGAACAGGACATACGCCTAGACAGTGCCACCAGCCGCGAAGGAGCGATGGTGTTAATAGACGTGGTCAACAATTCTGTGGGACTGGTAGTAGGGAAGGCGTAGATCACCGACAAGGATATGAGGATAGTAATATAGGTGGTCCATGTTGAAGTAAGGATCCTTAGGAGAGAACACCAGGGCCGCCGTCAGGAGTTCCCAGTAAAAGTAAATGCAGTGAGAACAAATGTAAGAGAGGAATATGCCCTAATGGGTGTGACAGATGGTAAGAAATATAATGTCTCCTTGGACACAGGGATGCATGTATCAGTGGCCTGAAGAAAATTAGTGGGAAGGAGGCACTGTAACTCATCATTTATAATTTTCATTGGGTTGGGTAGTAATATACGACCATTGGGGTCAGTAGGAATGAGTATTCCGTTGGGGCCAACAAGGTTTGATTGATGTGTAGGTGTGGTGTCTTATGTAAGTGAGGGCTAAAGTATGATACCAGGGTTGGAATTTATGCATCAACATCATTCTATAACAGACCTTCGAAGACCTGTAGTAGAACTTTATGGGAAGCCATTACGGCCAGGGAAATGGTTCTCAGTGTTTATCTGCTGTGAGGAATGTCCACTATACAAAACAATCTAGTTAAAGCAGGAGCAATAACATTTTGTCTTCATTCACATGGATGTGTGTTATGAGCCACTGGGATGTCGCCATGGATGAATGTGGAGCCTGATCAACCAGTTGATATGATATGCGTAAAAGAACGGCTATAGTGTAGAGGAATATTGGATAAGGCACGTTGTTTTGTAAATAGTAGCATTGTATGCGTACAAGAGAGAAATGGAGGCAGTGTAGTACCCGTCAATGTGGATAATTTTGACGCCGAAGTGATTAAGCTGTTAAAGGAAATGTTACTGTCTACATTGGAGATTCCGGGTGAGTAAAATAGCCGCACAGGTGGTGTTGACAGGATTCTGCTGAGACTGCATTTCGTGAGAAATTGAAGCATTCAAGTGTAACAGACAGGACACAGATGAGAGACAAGTTGCTAGAACTTCAGGACTTGTTTTCTCCACGAGGTCCCATGCCTGCCACGTCAGTAAGACAACAGAGATTTCTGACAGGAAACGGAGCTCCGGCGTACCGGAATCTGTACAAATTTCCACAGCCACGCGGCTAGAGGCTCCATGTCAAGGATTGCGTGGCCCCTCCCGCCAGAGGTTCGAATCCACACTCGGGCATGGGTGTGTGTTGTTCTGAGCATAAGTTAGTTTATGTAGTGTGTGAGTTTAGGGACCGATGACTTCTGCAGTTTGGTCCCCTAGGCATTCACGCACACACAGATTTCCACGATTACTGCAAGCAGTTTTGGTGGAATTTATATATCTATAGTTGGCTGATGAAATTACAGGAGAAAGTACTAGTCCCCGGGGTAGGGAGGGTTGTCACGAATTTTTACCGTGCCAAAGAAGTGTGTGGATGGCTCAAAGAACTGACGGTATTCTGGCGGTTGCAGCCACCTGAGCAATAGGGTACGACAGATGCCTGTCCAGGTAAGACCATCACGAGAAATGTTCAAATGTGTGTGAAATCTTATGGGACTTAACTGCTAAGGTTATCAGTCCCTAAGCTTACACACTACTTAACCTAAATTATACTTAGGACAAACACACACACCCATGCCCGAGGGAGGACTCGAACCTCCGCCGGGGCCAGCCGCACAGTCCACGACTGCAGCGCCGTAGACCGCTCGGCTAATCCCTCGCGGCCATCACGAGAAGGATAGATGACTGTAGTGGGGCAAAGCAGCTTCAGCACCACTACTGATAACCTAGGGAGAAACCAGTGCTTCTTGGCAATGGACTTGAGAAGTAGATGCCACCAGTTACCAGGTGCTCCTAAAGACAGACTGAAAATGACGTTCCCAGCACCTTCTGGACGATTTAAGTGTATTAGCAGGACCTTTGCATTGAAGAATGCACAGGCAGCATTCCAACTATTGTTGGAAAGAGTGCAGAAGGGATTGAAACAGCATCAGTGTCTCGTATGACTTGATAAGGTAATCTTCTTTTCAAGGGATATGCAATAGTGTAGACAAAGACGGAGGGAAGTATTCAAAAGATTATGAGCTACTCATTTGACATTCAGCACCGAAAGATGTCACTTTTAGCTGCAACAGGTTACGTATCCTTGCCATATCATTTGTAAATACGGTGTGAGAAATGATCTGAGGTTACTTCAGACGGTTGAAGGTTTTCCGGTACCACTAGTAATCTGGGAACTGCAATCTCTTTTCGGACTCTCAAATTATTATAGAAAGTTCGTGAACGGGTTTCAATACGTTGCCAGGCCAGATACGCAGCTGTTAAGGAAAAGGCCTAAGCCTTTATGATTGGAGGAATTCCAGGAAGCACATATCTAGCTGAAAAGGGTATTGACGTTGAGTCCAGTCGAGTCTGCTGTCGGTGATCCAGACTTTCAGCAGGAGGTCATATTACTATGTGATCCACCGAATTATGTTCTGGGGTGTGTTTTGAACCAGTAGATATTCGTTCAAGAACACCCTGTTGCCATTGTATCAACATAGTCGAGAAAAGAGGATATGCTTACTTTTATAAGTGGAGTGTCATACTTCCGGTGTTACGTCTACAGAATTAATCTGAAGATAGTGACTGACCTTGCTGCTCTGATATGATTACTTGGTTTAAAGGAGGCAGCCTGTAGAGTGATGAGGTGGGAATTGAATCACAGTGAATTTGAGTACAAAGAAATTCACAAACCAGGAAAAAAACACTGAAATGTAGACGGGCTAAGGTGTAGTACAAACCGTAGATCACGACTCTGGAGACACGAGCAGTGTAGAGCGCTGACGAAGAGTGTAAGCAGTATGGAAAGCAACAGGGATTTAACAAGCACGACGGATTACTATGTAGAGAAACGAAATTGGGAACGTGAGTGTTGGTGGCAGCGAAGCTGAAGCTACAAGTGTTACGTGAGATGCTTTATCAAGTATTATTGAATCAGGTGACGAATAGGAAACTAGTGGAAAACTATTGCTGGAATGAAAGAAAAGATGACGTCGATCGATATTTCGGAATTTTGTGGATTGTGCACAGCGAGGAGATTTGAGTCTGAACAAGGTACTGTTACAGGGGCTACGGAAGCAACCCAACCGTTCAGTTTCATTGAGGTGGAGGTGTTAGGCCTATTCAGCCGAACACCAGTTGGTAATAGCTTTGTGCGGACCACAGTAGACCTTTTTCTGGTCACGTGGAGTTGGTGCCGATGCCGGCCACACAAGCATTGGTGGGTAGGTGGATATTGAAGCTTGGGGTGCCAGAGACGATAATTTCCGACCATTGGACGAACTTCATGTCAGACCTGACTAAAGAGATGTATCGGTTACTAAAGGTAAAGAAACTGAGAACCAAACTACTTCACCCACAAGCTCATGGTAGAACGAAGGAGTTTTTCGGACAGTTTGGAACATCCTTAACTATTACGTGAGCTCACACTATTCCGATTGAGATAGGTATCTATCCTTCGTGATAAGTACATACAACTCTGAAGTACACACTAGAACAGGTTTGTTGCCAGTCGGGGAGGTTTATGTGGAGGAGATGCCGACACCATTCGCTATTATTTACCAGAGAGGTAGAAGGCAACGAAAGGCAGTACAGGAATTTGCTAGAGCGGTAAGGGAATTGTGGAGAACGGTGCAAGCGACCAAGTACTAAGACTTAGGAGAAGTAGGAAGAGGCGGTGAAATGAGTGGGTGAGTGATATTGTCGAGCATATAGCCCGAAAGGAAAGTAAAAGTAGTTTGTACACGATACGAAGTCCTGTACCAAGTAATTCAATCTACATCACTGGCAAGTCAGTTAGATTCATTGGTGGTAAGGTTCTATGGGACCAGACTGCTGAGGTCATCGGTCCCAGGCTTACACACTAATTACACTAACTTAAACTAACTTACGCTAAGGACAACACATACGCCCATGCCCGAGGGAGAATTCGATTCGAACCTCCGACTGGGGGTGGGGGCGGAGGGGGGGGGGGCGTGAACCATGACACAGGCAAATGAAACTACAGCTATTAACGAGGACAACAATTGTAGATTATGCGCAATTTAGATATCTAAGCACGACTCATTACTCGCCACAAACTACCACACGTCGCCAACCAAGCGTCTACAGGCTGTACTTGTACATCCATTACGTGTATTCCTACACAGGACAGACATTTTACTTGAAAGTCGCGTGCCCGCTGTCGACGGATAAATACGAGAGTTGGAACTTAAATAGTGGCAACTATTTATTCACAACTGATACAAAAGAGTTACATGTTGTCAACTGTTACTGTCCTTCAAAGTAGTCACCAGCGTTGTGTAGAACCCTTTGTCAGCGATGTGGAAGGCATAGTATACCTTTAGTAAGGCCTGTTCTGTTGATGATGCGAATGGAGCGGTCTAAAGTTATGGTGATTCTCGTGCACGACTGTGATGGTGTTATCCCAACGCATTACGTTCCTCCACGGCAGACCGTCAGTGCACAGTATTACTGTTCTTTTTTGGAACATCACCTGCGACCAGCTTTGCGAAACAAGCGAAGCCACTTTCTCCTCAACCCACCCATCATTTTGCACGACAATGCGCGGGCGCATACAGCGCAAGCTGCTGCTGCTCTGTTCGGTCGATGGGACTGGGAAGTACTGGACCATCCACCATACTCCCCAGACTTAGGTCCTTGTGACTTTGATTTTATTCCAATGATGAAGGAACCACTTCGTGGCATTCGCTTCAGAACTGTTCCAGAGATTCGATAGCCAGTAGACCGCTCCATTCTCACCATCAACAGGACAGGCTCCGCCAACGGTGTACTACACCTTCCACATCGCTGGCAACGGATTCTACACAACGCTGGTGACTACGCTGAAGGACGGTAACAAGTCAAAACATTGAACTCTTTTGTATCGGTTGTGAACAAGTAGTTGTCACTTTGTAAGTTCCAACCCTCGTACAATACTGAGTGCCTGTGTTATTCCGATTAACGATGTTAGGTTTCTTCGGATACGCATGCATGTCCGAGGGAACAGACATTGATACAACTACAGCCATTATGGAATACATTAAATGTATTCTCAGTAACTTTCAAGGCCACCAATATTCGCGATATTTCCACAGCGAGCAGTACACAGCGAACAGTAACACCGGTGCGCCATCCATTACCATGACAAAAATTTTTATTCTCAAAAAGCGAAAAATTCAAAATAACACGTACGAAATTACAAGGACCATAAAGAACAGTATGGGAACCAGTATCATTTACCTTCAGTTTGCTCTGCTCCTTGGCCACAGTAGTTATTTCAATATTGTCAATGGCCTTGTAAGCAGAAGCGCTTGAGCGCCTAAACGTTTCGAACTTTGCATCGTAAATCGGAGTAACACGGGCACTGCAAAGTAGTATTTATTGCATCGCGACTTTCAAGTAAAATGTCTCCCTTCTCTCCCTTGTACGGGAATATATATTGTAGATGTACGCATATACTTCATAGACACATGGTGAACGATGCATGGAAGTTTAGATCTGATTGTGAGCCGTTCTTGGATAGCCACATTGTAAGGCGACCGCTAGCGTTAAGCGGAAAATTCGGGTTTGAGTCCTGATCGGGTACAAATTATCATTTTCGTCGTTATATTATACTGTCGATGGTGGTCCATATTCTAGCTGCGAATACCTTCGATGTATTTCATAACGGCTGTAATCGCTACAGCGCCTGTTCCTTCGGACATTCATGCATATCTGAAGGAACCTTGCATCGTAAATCGGAGTAACACAGGGACTGCTATATTGTAGCCGGCCGCGGTGGCCGAGCGGTTCTAGGCGTGGAGTCCGGAGCCGCGCGACTGCTACGGTCGCAGGTTCGAATCCTGCCTCGGCCATGGATGTTTGTGCTGTCCTTAGGTTAGTTAGGTTTAAGTAGTTCTAAGTTCTAGGGGACTGATGACCTCAGCTGTTAAGTCCCATAGTGCTCAGAGCCATTTAAATTTTTTGCTATATTGTACGAATCCTTAGAAATGTTGTCCAAAAAATATACATCTGCATCGATACTCCACAAGCGGCCGTACTGTGCGAACTAGATTTTACAATTATCTATGTAACTGAATTAAAATTAATATTTATTTGTATGTAAATTCCATTCTTCTTTCTCGCCTGGTAAACTCAGTGATTACATCATCGGAGAAGGTCGTCTGCTTCTTAGGCTGCGAAGAACATCCGCTTCTGTGGATAGAAGTGACAAACCAGAAAGACGCTGTGACTCCGTGCACACCTTCGGTACGATTTAATTATTCTTAATGCCGAAAAAGACCTTTCTACAGATGCAGTTTAGTTTGGGACAGTAACAACAAGTGAACCTAGTTTATGGCAGAGCCGTATCTAATTGTCAGATTTTCAGTGATCTCACAAGTTCATAAGGGTTATCATTACTAAAATTTTCATATGCATATAACACGGATAGTTCATTTTTTAGTCGAACGAAATCAAACAGATCCTTATGAGTTTGTCTCAATTTTTCAAATTAAGGGAAATTTGTTCTGTATGATTCATACATCTTTAAGTTCAACAGAGATATGAAATCAAGATGATCCAACAATGCAAATGTTTCTTCAATTTGCACAACTATACTGTCAACAATATCACAAGGGAGGAACCTTCATAAAATTGACGGATGTACACTACAACGCCGCCGTTTACCAGGAGGTTCATCTTCAGCATCAGTATGTTGTCCCTGAGTGTCAGTCCACAGCAAATCAGCCTGGTTTCTACTGTTCAGTGTTTCCCTTTCCTTATATTGAATCTTTTGTAAATAATACAGAATATCTAGGTGTTTAGACTGAAGAATATTAAAGAGTACCTATGTGAAACGAAAAATTCTGCTGAATTTCAGTAGCAAGAAACTTATTTCTGGGCTTGTCAGAAATTTCAAAAATCCTTGAGCTGCGACTACTGTTTCATTGTCCCAGTTTCAGCTTTCATCCAGTACAAAAATTCAAGAAATGAGCCTCGCTGATTGTACTCAGTGTGAACCAAATGGGATAAAAAATTCCATCAAGTTGGAGCATGTCTTGACATTCTTTTGACTGTAAATTCATTTTGTGCATACGTTCTTTTTGAGGATTTGTGGACAAATGACCCCAAACCTGTTAGCGTCAGAAAAAATATTCTGCATTCTTTTATGCAAGAAACTGACTGAGACAGAACTAGATTTAAAGTGCGGCTAAAACAATGAACAAATATGGTATTTGGCTACAGTTCTTGAACTTCAGCTCTTAGCCCACCCGAACGGGCGGCTACCATGGCTGCACCGTCAAATGTTTGAGCAACGAGCTTAAGACTAAATTCTTCGACAATCTTGACCATGTGCTAAAGCAACCCATTGGCTGTTCTGTCTGCACTAACATCAGTAACTGAGATGAACCTTTCTTGAACTTCTCCAGTTTCAAAATTCACATACCTTAGTGTCGTTGAGAGTTGAGAAGAATTAATTATATCTAATGGTTCGTCTTATAACAGAGCGACTAATATTGGCTGTGTAATTTCTTCCTTAATTTTTTTAGAAGTACCTCACTGACTTCAAGTATTATGCCATTCTGAATTCTATTTGAAGTTCCGCGAAATTTCTGTACGTCTGAAGATGATTACTTAATGTAGCATCATACTGATATAGTTACTCAGTGAGACCCAAACAAACACCCTTGTTAAAAGAATCTTCTCCCTCATTATGTCCACGAAACGGAGGGTCGTGAACGGCAATGACACATACAAATGGTTCAAATGGCTCTGAGCACTATGGGACTTAACATCTGAGGTCATCAGTCCCCTATAACTTAGAACTACTTAAACCTGACTAACCTAAGGACATCACACAACACCCATGCCCGAGGCAGGATTCGAACCTGCCACCGTAGCGGTCGCGCGTTTCCAGGCTGAAGCGCCTAGAACCGCTCGGCCACTCAGGCTGGCTGACACATACAATGTCAATTGATCTTGCATGAGAGTTTGCGTTCGTATGACGTATCATGTATTAATTATGTCTCATGTATTCCTGCCATGTCCATTGTGACAGATCTAAGTATGGCGTTTGGTGGAAGGTAACATTGTACATGGACAACGCTGGAAAAGCATCTCCTTTATGTGATGGGGATGTTGTCTGCTGAAAAAACGGTTGGAAGCTTTCAGAAATGGAGGAATGAAGCTAAAATGGAAAGTATGGAGTTTATTAATGGAAACATAGGTCGATGTTTAGATTATTTGGTTTTTACTGGCGTCTTAATTCCGATCAATGTCTTAGGACACCAGTTTGCCAGACGTCCTAAAGAACTGGAGTCGTGAGATCTAGACGAAACAGTGTCGCACGCCAATGACGTACCTAAAGAAAACCATCCTACTATGCAATTTTCTGACCTACCTTGATTTACCGTGTCTGTACTACATACAGTAGGATATGGAATCAGAGTCAAATTATTCCAAACGGGAGAAGGTGCAGATAAAGGTAAGACCTTCGCTACCAGCTGAGAAAAAGTGTTTGTATCATAGAAGGGACCATTTACTCCCAGTTATGTTTCGTAAATCCCAGTACTGCATGCCTGGACACCGCGTGATCCAAACACATGATCTTCACGTTTGAGGAACCCAGAACTGCAAAGAGGGCACCGTACGTAAAATTGTTTGGATAGGTTTCCAATGCATAAGAGGGAAAGATTATAGTCCTTCATGGCAATTTTGCATTCTGTTAAAACCTTCAGTTAGAGATAAATAAGACAGCGTAGGAAGGTAAAGCTATGCAGTGTGAAAGATAGAAGAAAGAAGATGGTAGATTAAAGCTACATACGAGCTAATTAAGAGACACAAGACATAAGAAAATTTGAGAATATTATAATCCATAAACGTAATTTTAATCCATCGGAATAAATTGAGCACAAAAATTTAATGACATACTTTACAGATCATCGGATTGATAAAGTACTCTTGGAGTATGGCCAGTAGCGGTTTGAAATTTCTGTGTTCACGTTATTCATATTTGTCCCGCTCTGTAAGCTTACTGTCAGAACCCTTGTTCATCAAGTTCCGAAAAATTACACTGTTCATCTGGGAATATTTATGGTTACCATATGTGTATACGGATATCACGTTGTGGACCCGCGTTTTGAGGAATGCCTCATCTCTGTATTTCCAGTTTATCCCAGTGAGAGGTAAGTAAGAGGATTATGTAACAACTGAGCAGACGTCCTATGTCAAGAAGCATACAGCTGAAACATAATCCATAGTTTTCTTCAGCTGAGTTATGAATAACATTCAGCACGATTCGACTAAGCCCCTTTTCGAGATTTCACGGGAAAAAGTTTTTTCTAGGATCATTCTTTCACTCTGTTACAGATTCATTAGCGTCAGTCTGTGAAGTTAACCGAGATACAATAGGTACCTCAAAGATGAGAGCAAAACTGCTATAGTAGTGTGAAAAGTAAAAGAAATTGCTTGGTAAAGCAATTTTAAAAGGAAAACGCGAAAATGTTAAAGGTAGTATCAACACCAAATATGAAATGATAACATCGTAATGAGTAGAATTAAATTCAGGAATGTCAGGAGAAAATGAGCAAAGCAAAAATGCTCCGGATTACTGTAAGGGTAAATTATACTTCGTGAAACTAGCGTTAAGGGTGACTTTCAGATAGGAAAGCGGGTTATTGTCTGTTAATCGTGTATGATAGGCTATAAACACAACTGCACTACAGGAAAGTGGAAGGAAGCGGATGACACAGTTCAGTCAGGCCCATCCAACAGAACCTTTGAAATATTTATGTTAAAACTGTCAGTATTGTGAACGAGATACCTTCGAATTATCACTATCCGTAAGTAATGTGATATTTCATTTGCATACAGCGTAAGATACTACCTTAGGGAGGCACAGAAACCCTCAAAAATGGTTCAAATGGCTCTGAGCACTATGGGACTTAACATCTGAGGTCATCAGTCCCCTACAACTTAGAACTACTTAAACCTAACTAACCTAAGGACATCACACACATCCATGCCCGAGGCAGGATTCGAACCTGCGACGTAGCGGTCGCGCGGTTCCAGACTGAAGCGCATAGAACCGCACGGCCACATCGGCCGGCATTGAAACCCTTTTTTTTTTTTTAATTACACGTTTCAGCCTCAGTTTACACAAGCAGTGCTATTACCGGTTTAACTTATTATCAAGTATCCTCATATGACCTTCTTCAAATGAAAGATTAGCGTGGAGGACAGGTAGTTTAATATAAACGCTCAGTCATGTGTGTATGATACAATGTGGGGCCTGTCCGAGATTTTACATAGGCAAAGCGTACAGGTCTTTTGATTTTCGCTTTAGAGATCATTTTAGTCCAGCTACTAATAACACAGCTTTTGGTTCTCATTTTATAAATCGGGACACAGGCTATTACACATAAATCAACACCTCCATTTCTGTAGTAAAGTTCCTAAATGGCGCCGCTTGGATACACTTGAAGAACTCAATACTTTCACTGATTTAAAAAATATCCATGTTAGTTGTAAAATGCAGAAAGCGAGTTCTGTAACAAGATTTTTTGAAATATTCCCTCATTTGCAATGATGTCTCTTCTCCCCGATTTTTGAATTTTCCCTTTGTCGAGATTACATTTTCTGCCAGCTCGCACTCATTAAAGAGTAGCTTAATTTAATCTTTATTTCCACTGGCCGTTCACTGTACGCTTGCAGAAATACATTAGCGGAGCAGAGACGAATGGGGATTCAGTCTAACGACGATACAGGCTTCAATTAGAAAATTACTCTGAATTAAGCAGCTTTAACAAAGGGCAGATCAATATGGCCCGGCGTCTCCTAACCAGCTTCTTGGAAACGGTGAAGCTGTTCGGTTATCGGCATTCTTACCTGTCGTGAGTTTCTGCGGAAAATGGCTGGAGGACGATGAAACCACGACTAGGTGACAATAAGTTGCAATCGTCATGACGGACCATGGAAACCGCAAGACAGCCAGCTCTGCAGAGCAGGATAGGTGGCGATCTGTGGCATATCAGACGATACGATACAATGCTGGTCCAGTCACAGATGTTTTGTTGTACACATTGTAATGTATATTGTTGAAAGTCGGCACCGTAGCAGGCGAACACTCCGTGATTCCGTGTTCATGCAACGACGTCGTCAGTTATGATTACCGTGGGCACGAAATCATCAAGACTGGGTAGTGGATTGCTGGAGCAGGTCGACTAGTCGTTTCTTGTTACACAAGTTCGATTTCAAGTCTATATTCGCCGTCATTGAAGCAAAGGTTTTACGAAAAGTATGACGCGCCACGGAGGCAGCCCGTTGGAGCTGGAAGTATTTTGCTATTGGGGAGATTCACCTAGCATTCCACGGGACCTGTGCAAGTAATTGGAGGTACCATGACTGCAGTGGACTACGTGAACGTTATTGCAGAACATCAACACTACTCCATGGTAGATTTTTTTTCCCCTACAACAGCAATGATATCTTCCAACAAGGTAATTGTCCGTGTGACAAGAGTAGAATAGTGAGACAGTGGTTTAAGGAACATGATAGTGAACACAGGTGGATATGCTTGGCACCAGCTTTGACTAAACTGTACCACATGGAACAATTCTGGGAGGAAATCAGGGGGCAGTTCGCCCTCCCACAAAACTCCGGCCCTAAATTTAAGGGAATTTTATGACCTGTGTGCGCACGTCTGGTAGTATATACCACCAGAAATCTACCAAGGACCTGTAGAACCCGTACCACGCCGAATCGCTGTTGCACTGCGTTTCCAAAGCTCACCACGGGCTATTAAGGCCTTGGGCCACCTGTGTATGCCTATATGGTGAGCACGTCTCCAGAACTCTTCAGCTGACCAGTTATTACTGCGGAAGGCGAACTGGTTATAGGTCAGGGTGGTAGTACCGTCATGATTTTGCACGAGAACCAGCCTGTGGAGTAAAGTTCTGGCACACGCAGCAGATTTATTTGCCCCGATCAATGGAAGGTTCATTTAGAAGAGGAACAGAACCAGGACGTATATTATATCACAGATTGTCTCCTGAAACGACGCTTAGCTGGCAGTATTTGGAAAACTACCTTCCCCAGTAATATCTGTGTCTTTTCATTCGTCGTCTGCTGCTTCAACTCTTTGCTCGACTCTATGTCCACTTACTTCTTTTATATTTTCAGTTTCATCGTACATCGAAGTATCTCTCCTCCAATAGTCATCACATATTTCTCTGGCGTGACACGGCGTTTCTAGCCTTATAACGCTCCACAGAGGAAGCAAACTGGCCATGAGGTTTTAAGGTTAGTGTTTCTTGTTAGTAACGCCTAAGAGCCGAGTTTGATTCACAGTTGTCACATCAGACTTTTCTCTGGTACAAAGATCTATAAGGAAGTTAGCTGAGCGTTTTAATTCCAACTAAGAAGCTACTTGAATATAAAAAGCAGGAAATTAATGCACAAGTCGCCGAAGAAGCGTTACGCTGAATGGCTTGCACAAGGCTGGATGACAGGTGACGTTTACATAAAGCCAGAAGGAGAGGGTGGTACATTCTATAATGATTGCCTGGATTTTGGAAAGACTGATTCAAGGGAGTCACTGGTTGTACCAAGTGGTAACCTGGTTTTGTTGGGTTTCAAGGGAGAGCTGGGACTGTTGAAGGGTAGAATAGAGGGCAAGGAAGGCGATTTCATCGGCATATTAAGGAAGATGGATGAGTGGGAATGGTTTGGGCATATCAGCAGTGCACAGGAGATACAATAGAGGAGAAAGTAGTGAGCCTAGAGGCACACCTGCAGTAGGGTAGGAGATAAAGGAATTGGTATTATGAATAGCGACATAGGGAGGATGGTGGGAGAGGAAGAAGGCAGTGAGATGGAAGAAGTTGATAGGAAAGGCATAGGTCTGGAGCTTTAAAAGGAGCCTGGAATGCTATACACGGGCATTCTGGAGGTCAAGTGAAACCAAAATAGCAGAGTGATAGGAGTTAAGTTGGAGGGAGAGGTTGTTCCCTTAGATGGAAGGCTGGAGCTTCACTGGGTAAGATGGAGGAAGTAGTTTTGAGTTAGGTGGTGATGGATGCGGCAGGAGAGGATGGACTCGAAGACCTTACTGAACACAGAGGTGAGGCATATGGGGAGATAGTGGGAGATGTCAGAAGGGAGTTTGTTAGGTTTAAGGAATAACAGGATGTGGGAATTGTTCCGTATGTTAGGATAGAAGGCAATGGAGTGGCTGGTGTTGTGCAGTGCGGCAAGGGTGGCGAGGAAGGAGAGAGGGCATTTCTTGAGGCAGCAGTAGATGATGCAATCTGAACAAGAGGTGGCATTGTGTTTGGAGCAGAGGATGAGTTTAATGTCTTGTGCTGTGACAGGGTGTTCAGTTCTGAGGGCAGGACCTGGTACAAATACTTGAAGCTAGGAACAAGCAGAGGGACAGTGCAGTTAAGGACATCAGGGAAGAGAGAGTGGTCAAAATGAGGGTCATCACTTATGGAGGGAACATCGAAGAGGTGTGAAGCCAAATGGTTAGCTTCACTGAGGTTGTCAGGGAAGGGGCAGTTGTCATGGAGGAGAGTGTAATGTGGGAGGGATGACTACTAGTAAGGCCGTGAAGGCAGACAAGTACTTGGAGTAGTTGACAGGGTAGGTGGCATTGAGTCGTGTGCGTGTATGGCGTCACTCCTGGCGTTTCTTTGCTGTCAGGTGGTTTCGAAAATGTGTTTGTAATTGCTTGTGGCAGAGGGGTGTGCCCCAGCTACGAGTGCTGAGGAAGGAATGGTAGAGCCTTTCTGATTCATGGAGGCGTACAGCCTATGGAGGAAGGGTAGGATGGTGAGGGTGGATTCATACAGTCGCTTCTTTTATCTTTATTGTATATCAGCAGCATTGGCGCTGCTCTTCAGCTGAGAGATATTAAGTACATAACAGGAAGATGGTCGGTGTAGCTCAGTGCAATCACAGACAGCCAAGCTATGTACAACTGAAGCTGACAATTAAAACCACACTACTTGAGCTCACTGGAAAATGGCACCGAACACAACACCAATGTAGCACACTGATGACCAATAACAAACTGGGAGGATCAGCTAGCAGTAGGTATATGAAGGAGAATGGAAGAAAGGGGCAAGGGGTTGTGCTAGAGGGGGAAAGAAGGGGGAATAGGGTAGAGGGAGCGCCGAAGGGGGCCAGGGAGGGAAGGACGGGAGAGAAAAACAGCACAAGAGGGAGTGCAGAGACACAGGAGCAGAAGGAGAAAACCCTGCTCTGGTGGAAGGAGGGGAGGGGAAGGTGCGTAGCTCGTGGGAGGTGGGGGAACCAGGCTAGGCCACAGTTCGTAGGAAGGGTAGACACCACAGTAAAGTTCATTATCCGGGTGGGAAAGGTGCTGGAAATTGCCATGATGAAGCATATGGAGTATGTGGACGCAGAGAGAGGTGGGGATATGGCGATAGAGGCGCGACAATGGGCGGGGGTTGGAAAGGAATGAGGACATCAGGGGTTGGGGGGATGAAGCCTTTTACACAGTGTCGCTTTTTTTCTTTCTTTGTAGTAATTTCATTCCTCTGCGCCTCAAGGGCAGGGGAGGGCCGGCAGCGGCACAATACGCTTCTCTTCAGCCAAGTGGCATACAAATAATAAATGAGAGAACTTATACGTAAAATAGGGTGGAAAAGGTGCATATAAAAGCTCAGCAAATGGAGAAAATGTAAGTTAAAAAAACACTGACACAGTGACATTCATTGGAGAACAGTTAAAAAGCCGACATACAGTTAAAATAACACAGTCAGCAATTGATGGGGCACTTAAAATACACTGAAGTAAAACACACAAGTTAAAAGTCGGCTATAGTATTAAAACACACAGAGCGAGAGACACTTAAAGCTGTAAGTGAAGTAGCACACACAAAGAATAAAAACCTGCGAATGCTCGGTAGCCCTGAGAGGAGGGTAAAAGAGGGCAGAGGAAGGTGAAGTAAGGGGGTAGGCTGGAGGGGTGTGAGAAAAAGAAAAAAAGGGGGCAGGGGGTGCACCAATATGCAGTAGAAGGATGGGGCAGGATATGAAGAGGGAGAACAAGGCAGGAGGTAGGGGCAGGGACAAATAAGTGGGACACAGGAAAGGAGGGGGCATAGGAGGGAGAAAAACCGCTCAGGGAAGGGGAAGAGGAGTGGAGAGGAAGCCCTGAGGTAGAGGAGGGGGGATGTGGGGTTAGAGATGGTAGGAGGGGTAGATTTCAGGGCAGATCTCATCATCCAGGAGGGGCAGGTGCTGGAAGTTGGGAGGGGAAGTGGGGGAGGAGGGTGGGATTACATGAGGGTGTCTATGCGAGGAAGGTAAAATGGGCCTGGTTGTGCGACTATGAGGCGTAGGTATTCAAATGGAATACAGAGCAGCGGCAATGGAGATCTGCTGGAGGGTGTGGGGGCGTTGTAAAGGGTGGAAATTCTGCAGGACGATGGTCAGGAACGGGATGATGTCTTGAGCCATAGGAGGAGGGGGGAGGGAATTGTTGGGGTGGATGGGCTGGTCGATGGGGCGAACAGGGACACTGAGCTCAGGGATGGCGCGAGGGGTTTTGCCATTGCATTTTGAGGAGTGGGTGGGGTGGATTTCATTGCAGGTGTTGCAGGAAGGACAGGCGAGATTAGGACATCCTTTAAGGAAGTGGGAGGCCTTGCAAGGGGGACAGGTGAGGTGGTCATTGCACAGGAGACAGTGCTGGCAGCAGTAGGACTCAGGAGGGGACTGGGACAGATCAATGGGGTGCCGGCTGTTGAAAATCGGGGCTCCCTGAGTGAGGAAGTGATCTACTGAGGAGGCGGACTCGGTAAAGAACACAGAGTCGCCAAACAGGCGACCTTATATATACCTATGGGTGTAGCAGCAACATTTGATAATGTTGATATTTTTACGGAGAACTCGGACAACTGTCGGACATAATTGATGAGAAAGTATGATGTTTTCTGTGAGAATATTGATTAATACTTTACTTGTACGTGACGTATCAAGACTAATAACTGAACCACCTTCACAACAGAGTGCTGTGCCAACTGATGGCAGAAGACTGGAACATCACCCACCGTCACAGCTATATCCCGGAAAGAGTATGAGCACTATATCTCGAGAATGAGGCCAGAGGTTAACAGGAATGATATGTGAAAGCTCTAGCCGCCACATGGCGTCGCATATTATTCACGCATGCAAGCACCATCGGCTGTACCCCATCTCTGGGGGGAGAGCTGTCGCTTCTGGGTACTCGTGTGCCACACTCCCGTCACGAATCGCCACTGCATAAGGATTTGCAGAGTATACATAGTCGCTTTTCTAAGGCTTCCACCACAGGTTTCCACGGGATTTCTGAGTCGAACGCTGGAATAGCGTGAGCGAAGTTGTACCGTGTTTACAGATGTTAGAAAATATATGAGATATTTTGTCGGTACCTCAAGAACAGGAATGGCTGTTGATCTGCATTTCAGTATATCTTACAGCCTCAATCCTGTGTTAAACAAAAAGAGAATGTTGCTGATGGCATTGATACGCATCGAATTTGTCATGCAAAAAGTGGAAGCCATTTTTTTGTTTCTTTTTATTCATTTGCAATAAGAGCTGTACTTTAAGAAATAAAGAACTACTCCACCGTAACAGCGAAAGATTTCTGTAATTTTGTTCTTGTGATGGGAGGTGGGACATCTATTTGATGACAGGTATGTTTCTGGAGGGTTATATGACAGATGTATATGTAAACTTTACAAGATTGTATGACGAGCAGGCAAGATCATAATATCGTCTCGCTGCACGGACTTGAGTATGCGAGAATGTATCACTTCGATTACGTAGCAGTTCAGAAGTGTGTGGACTTTTATTTCACAAAACATTAATGCTACCCTTTACAGAACCTACACATGAGACAGGGAACGGAACGATTCGCATCTCACGTAGAGACCTCGCTGAAGTATCGTTAACGAAATAAGACATCTCAACTGCATTTCCAAATCAGACGTCGAAATATCAAAAGAAAAGACGCAATTCAGAGGGGTGTGGACAGTTATTTTGTAAAATATTAACGCTAAACTTTGCAGAACCTATATAGGAAAAGGCAGCAAGTTCAATATATTGTATAGCCCATACCTGTTAAATTTTAAAAATCAGAATCTAGAACTGATCATACTAGAGTTTTCTATGCTATTCCCTTTATAGTACATTACAGCGCCCCACCCCACATCAGAAGGAAGAGTTCGAAAAAAATTTTGGGTTGTGTGAGAAAGCATACATGTCGCGAGGCGTTATTGAGAGCAGTTAGATAATAAACTTAAACAATCGACAGCTTCACACAGGTAACGATCCTTTACATTTGCCATGATTACAAATTGACCAGTAACGCAGGAAGCCAGAACACAGCGCAACACAAAACTCATTCGCTCATCAAGCACACATCTAAGCCAAACTACCCAACTTCGTGCTTAAATGAAAAATTTACCGTAAGAAGTGAATCTCGTGTCATACTGCTACACTGTCGCCTGGATTATACAGAAATGTTATGATCCTAACAGTATGTTCGTGGTTTCATTCGATATCTCTCTGTCATGCACTCTAAAGTTGATCATACAAGCGCCTTCCATTAAAGAACATGCTATTAGGGATCAGTATGTAATCACTAAACTGTAACTTATATAATCCAGTCTTCTTGTATTGGTCTTCACGTTTCTCAATAATATGCCTCAGTTTCGATTAACAAGACAAAGACAGTGGTGATGGCAGTCAACAGGGATGGGCAACCAGCAAGTGTAAAACTACGAGACCACCAACTGGAGCGTGTTGACAGAGTTCCTTACCTTGGAAGTGTAATCTCCAGTGATAATTTGGTCAGAAATGAAATCACCAACAGAGTGCAAAAAGCATCACAATTCTAACAACAAATTTTGAAAGACAGGTGGATGGGAAAACACCTCAAGGAAGACCTCGATAGATGGAGTTCATTAACGCTGATCTAGTGACCAGAGGATGGACAGTGGATGATGTTCTGATGAACAGGTGTATTTTGACAGGACGAAGTGGAAGAGGCTCATTACCATTACCTGGGAAACTGGAACTGTTAAATGATGATGATGCCTCAGTTTCGATTTTAATGTGGTAGCACAATTAAATAAAATCCCAACGTTAGTTTCTTGAAATTGCCGTTCTGTTCTGTCAGACTTTACCTCTGTGTGCAATAGTATGAAGCATTGTTATCAGCTTTGATTTTACATCTTTTTGTTTTACAGTGCTCTTACCTGAATCGTTTTTACCACAGTTTTATTAATCTTTCTGCACAGGTCATCTACCAGGCCATCATGGCCACCTCTGAGAACAACGATGTGGTTAAGTGCGATCAGCTCTCTCTTTCTACACTTTCATTATGCAGTGATAATCTTATGATATTATGAAAAATGGTATTAATCGAAACCGTCTTATAGCGGATCAGATGGCATGACTCATCGTTCTTTGCCGGCGATTGTGGCCGAGCGGTTCTAGGCGCTTCAGTCTGGAACCGCGCGAACGCTACGGTCGGAGGTTCGAATCCTGCCTCGGGCATGGATGTGTGTACTGTCCTTGGGTTAGTTAGGTTTAAGTAGTTCTAAGTTCTAGGGGACTGGTGACCTGAGATGTTAAGTCCCACAGTGCTCAGACCAATTTGAACCATCTTACTCATCGTTTACAATCTTTTCTGTATTTGCAGGTTTGCTGAAAATGTCGACGCAGTGCCTATCGTTTTCTTTCTTTACAGTTATATCTAAATATTTGATCGCCTTGTCCTTCTCTGTCGTACTTCTCTAACGTACACTGAATTTTACTATGTACCCTGTTTAACGCTGCTAGATACTGTTATACATCGGTTTCATCACGTCAGCATAGCGCCTAAAACACACTGTCTTTCAAATCTCTATTCAGCCGGAAAAAAAATTATTTACTAAATAGTTTATAGAACTATCTACCATTATCTCAGCGAAGTTACAACTTACACATGGCAAGTCCTTCACACTGAAGATATTTTAAATAATTATAAGGTAACGTCCTTTCAAGCAATTCCATCAGTTCCACCACATCTCCTTGACATACCTTTCGGTGGGTCTACATTTTACTTTTTATAATTTCAAGACACTCTTTACTTCGTATGTTCTGGACATATACTAGGCCATGTTCTTCACTGTTTCTAATGTCAACTGAATTTTACTGAGCATCCTGCTTCATGCTACCAGACACTCCTGTAGTTCGGTTTCGTCACCTTTTATCAAAGGAATGATGTCGACAACATAAGACCTGAAATATACTGTTTTTCCTTTTAAATCAATAGTCAAACGGGAAAAATTAATTTTCTTGTTTGTTTATAAAAATATACTGACGAAAAAATCGAAACACAAAAAAGTAATTAATTTCGAGTTTTGAGATTTTGGGAACATACCAGTCTGGGTAACATATTTAAGTGATTAACATTTCGAGATCACAGGTTAATGTAATAGGAAAAAAGGTTTTGCAAATCTGAAATTCTGCTATATTATTAACCGATGTAACCGTCAAAATGTTGAGTACAAGCATGCAAACGTGCATGTATTGTGTTGTACAGGTGCCGAATTCCAGTTTGCGGGATGGAGTTCCGTGCCTGTAGCACTTAGTTGATCAATACAGGCATGGTTATTGCACGGTTATGGCTGGCTCTGGATTTGTCGACCGATGATGCCCCATGTGTGGTCGATTGGAGACAGATCTTATGATCGAGTAGGCCAAGGCATCATGTCGACATACAGGAGGGTGTCTCGTTACAACAGCGGAATTTGGGCGAGTGTTATCCTGTTAGAAATCATACCAGAGAGTGCAGTTCGCGAATGGCAGCACAACAGGTCGAATCGCCAGATTGACGTACATGCAGTCAGGATGCGTAGGATAATCACTAGAGGACTCCTGCTTACATATAAAGTCGCACCCCAGATCATAACTCCAGGTGTAGGTCAATTGTGCCTAGCACGCAAGTATCGGATAGCAGGCCCTCAACTGGTCTCCATGTAACCAGTACATGGTCATTACTGGCTACGAAGTGGAGCTAGCTTTCATCAGAAAACACAACAGACTTCCACCTTGCCTTCCAATGAGCGTTCGATTGACATCACTGAAGTCGCAATTGGCGGTGGTTTGGGGCCAGTGGAATGCGAGCTACAGGGCGTCTGGCTCGGAGTTGTCCTTGAAGAAACCGATTTGTAACAGTTAGTTATGCCACTGTGGTGTCAACTGCTGCTGAAATTGCTGTTGCAGATGCAGTACGATGCGCCAGAGCTATACACAGAACACGATGGTCTTCCGCCTTGGCAGTGCCACATGGCCGTCCGGAACGTGGTCTTATTGGAGCGTTACATTCACAAGACCACCGCTCAGAGCAGTAGCTACATTTCTGACAAGTCTCTGTCTGTCATATTGCAGAAGGAATATCCAGCTTCTCGTAGCGTTATTATATGTTCTCATTCAAATTCAGTGAAATGATGATAATGGCATTTTTGTTCCCTTAAAGGCACTCTTGGCTAACATCTACTCACCATGTCCAGCCTCAAAGGTAACTAACGCTTACGACGGTTACAGCGTCTATTGAAAGCAAACCGATTTTCATCCTTATATGCCACTATTGGTACCACTCTTAAGAGACTGGTGAGAAATTTGACTAAACATCATATTTCAGGTTTAGAAATAAACCTACCAATTTCCGATTATGTCGCCCAACACCTTCATGGTGTTGAGATTTTTTCCGACGTTGTATCTGTCATTATCCTCGCCAAGCTATTGCTCATGCCTAGTCCTCCACATTGACGACAGTATTTACTGCGAAACTGGAAATGATTGTAAGATAATTATTTTTCAAGTAATTCTATCAGCTCCAAAATCACTTTTTGACGTAAGTTTCGGTGGGTGAAGAGGCTATTTTTAATGATTTGAAGCCATTTATTAATTGTTATATTCGTATACAAGTTTGTAATATGAAACGATGAAAGTTTCGAATTACTCGATATCTGCGCGGCTTTCAATCAAGTCACGAGTTCTTGACTATGTTTTACATTTTTCGAATTTTCAAAACCAAAAGCTTCCTGTAAATTTTAGTTAATGTTTTATTTAGCTTGTATTTAGGTGACGACTTGTCAACAATAGACCTAACAAGTATACCGGGATTACGTGTCATTACTTGAAAAAATAATTTCCGTATGCTAAGGTTCTTAATCTTCACCAAACGGTTCTCTGTTTCAGTTAGGGGGAATAGCAGTTATCAGTTTTATTCCTAAGCTTGGTATTGAGCTTTGTACTTGGATCTTTATCTGTTTAGATGATATTGTTCCCATTCAAATTGCTGTTTTCTCGATGTATCCCTGATAATGAATAATCACAGTTGCATTACTCTTATCCGCTTTGGTTACATTAGCTCATTATTACATGATTTTCAATTAATGGACTATATGAGCTATGTCTCACTTGCATTACTCGATGACACACTGAGTTCTTTCCTTAAATATTTCGTAGCATTAACAGTTACAGCAATAGTCTTACTTTTACTACTGCTTGCTGTATCTGTAGCATTCTTATTATCAGCGATCCCCTCATCTACTTCACAGCTAGCAAATTTACTCAGACAACCTCAGTTTAAGAGCGATTCCAATTCCACATGGTGAAATAATTTAATATTGCTAATATTAAAAACTGGAGGAATGTTCTCCTAGATATCAGGTGATCAGATCGTACATAGGAGTCAGGTGAAGAGATTTTATCTAAGCCTCGAGCTACGTGTTTTCGTGGGCAAGTTCATGTAACCATCATAACTGAGAACAAAAGCAGAATCATTAAATAGGTCCATATTTGGCACGTCTACTTTCTAGGTATTCTCGACGGAATATCTGATCTGTGCCTGTTGGTGTAGAGCTATCCCTGGATGTATTTAAATAAAACTCGATATGATACCATTAGCTGTACTTACACAGGTTGTCACATTCCTTGTGAGGTTGTGTAAAGGAAAATTTTGTAAAAAATTCTTAAGAACTTTTATAAAAGTTTTAGGATTTTTTTGGAAATTTCATAAAGAGGTTTATGTATAAATTGTGTTTTATGAATATTGCACATGATTTTACAGACAGTTTTTTAAAAATACAGAATACAGATTTCGCTTACATGTTATGATAATAACTTAGGCGTATATGAGTATATGGAATAGCAGACTCATGCCTTAATGTAAAGTGAAATGATAATGTTGAATTGTACTAGCACTGAGTAATCTGATGTCCTTATGTGTCACTACGAACGTTCACAATGGGACCTGTCAGTTGCAAAGTGGTGAATGTGATCAACTGTAATCGGCTCATTGACATTTGTTAGCTCGCCAACTACAATTGCTCAATTCGTCACCACTTTACAACTGACAGATCCCAGCTCGAACGTTCTTAGTGAGCGTATAAAATCGGCACACTAACATTCGTAGTTATTTTTAAAATCACATACTGATTTCTAGTATAATTTACGATAAAAACATGGAACTCTTTGAGAAGATTGTATAATCATGTAATTATAGTTATTTTCTTATTCCATGTACAGCAAGTCTTGGAAACAATTATGTGTGATTTTATGTTACTTGCTGTTCATAAGCATTTTCGATCCCACCTCTTACAGACCCGAAAATGGCAATGGAGAATTGCTGAAACCGGTAATCTATATAAAGAAATGGTTTCAGCGATCTTCGCAGTTGAAAAATTATTCAGAGTTCATAATACTATAGATCTCCCCCACGCAGACCATGTCAGAAGTGTGTAACTTACGTATTCATTTATTCACTCCTTAGCAGACCTCTGATGATGTATATGTACTCTCGAAGCTAATCTTACTACCGATATACGCTGAAACTCAGCAGTTTGTAACGTAATATCGTTTTTGTCAGCTTCTAAATCTGCAGTCAACGAGAAAATGTAACTGTTAGCCATAATTATCAGTAAGGCCACATTCACAAATCCAATCTACATAAAAATCGCTGATGAATGATTGATGTCTCAAATAGGGCACATAATTTACATGTTTTATGGTGAACATTTACCTTGGGCAAAGAACCACTCTCCAATACATCTGAGCCAGAGTTATTGATAACTTGTCGCAGAAACAAAGTGAGTAGGATGTCTACTCTTAGCGATAAGTACAACAAAATCACTTCACATGCACACGTTAACTATCGTAGCCAATGTGATCTGCTACTGATGTGGTCTACGTATAGTTGGTCTACGAAGTACACTTTGTGTACATCATTTAGTTGCGATCACGTAGTAAATGTGACAATGCAATTTCTAATGATCTGGTGTGAATTAAGTCTAACCCACTAGTTGTTTAATACAGACAGCAAGATACAGGTTCCAGTTTGACTGTCTGAAACTAGGGCTATCTGGAAAGTAAGGAACGATCGGCCGCGAAACTGAAGCCGCAGTGAAAATCAAAAGTAATTTATTTGCAACAGTTAGCTCCACTTTTCAGCTACTGCTCTACATGCTTGCCGCTTAGACTCTGACATCTCTCATAGCTATGTCCAAGCTTTCCAATATCCTCGTCATAGCAGGCGGGCTTCTGTGATTTCCGACAGTTTTCTAGATTGGACTTGAGCTCATTGTCCTTATAGACTGCGGTTCATTTGAGTAGAGAAGAAAATCGGAGGGAGCGGGTAATCAAACACTTCCCACTCAAAACGCTGCAGGAGCATCCTCACTGCACTTGCCGTGTATGCCGGCCGGTGTGGCCGAGCGGTTCTGGGCGCTTCAGTCTGGAACCGCGCTGCCGCTACGGTCGCAAGTTCGAATCCTGCCTCGGGCATGGATGTGTGTGATGTCCTTAGGTTAGTTCGGTTTAAGTAGGTCTAAGTACTAGGGGACTGATGACCTTAGATGTTAAGTCCCATAGTGCTCAGAGCCATTCAACTTGCCGTGTGCGGCCGAGAACAGTTACGTTACATGGTGCTGCATGGAATGAGGTGAAATCTCGCGGCAGGCACCCATACTTGGCGGGAGACATTATTTTCTACGCATCTTTACGCGTTGTCTGTGCTCTCAGAACTAAGAATAGTGACTTGACGCCATCTATGGGCATACTGCAGGCAATGCCCACCATACCTGTGCAAAGTTTGATTGGGTTTTTACTGTGATTTCCATTTCACGACCGATCTTTGTTTAGATTCCGAACAGTCCTCCTATCCATACCATGTGATTACCTAGCGTTGCTCAGGTATGAGTTTCTTACTGCCTTCTAGGAGCTCACCTCCTTTCTCCCCCTCCTCCTCCCCATTTCTACCTCCCTCCTCTCTGCTTATCTCCTCCAAACCCTCTCTCTGTCCACATCTGCCACCCACGCTAACCATCCACCTTCTCTTGGCCACCTCTCTGTCCACGTGTTCCTCCCTATTTGTCCATCTCCTGCTTCCACATCTATCAATCTCCTCCTCTCCCTTCTAAGTCCAACTTCCCTCTCCCTCCCTGCCCATTTCCTCTTCCCCATCTCACTGTCCATCTCGTCCACTCAACTCTTGGTCCATCTCCTACCCTTCCATCTGACTATCTCCTTCAGCCCCCCTCCCTGTCCATGTCATCCTGCACTTTCTCTGCCCACCTCCTCCTGCTCCTCTTTCTGTCGACCTGCTCCACCCCTCCCTCTTTGTCTACCTCCTCCTCTTCCCTCTCTCTGTCTATCTGCTACACTCCTCTCAGTCCAAATACTTATTTCACCTCTTTCCAGCTCTTTTTCTCTGTAATTTTATCCACTCCTCCCCCCACTTCGATCATCTCTTGCTGCTCCCTCTCTCAGTCCATCCCCTCCTCATTCCTTTCTCTGTCCATTTCCCCCTCCCCTCTGTCCATCCATATCTTCAGCACCATAACTTTATTTATTGCCTTGTATCTGCTTTCTCTGTCTTCTACTCCCCAATCCCTCTGACTATCCTCTCCCCTTCCTTTTCTCTTTATACTTACCCCTCCCTCTCATTCTACCCATGTCGACCTCCCTCTACCTGCTTCCATGTGCTTCATCCCCCTCTCTGCGTGTTCATGCACTCCTCCACGCACATCTCACAGCCGAATAGAAAGCTAATAGTTCCTAGCCCTGCAGGATTTCTTTCCAGGTAGTAGGCAATGTCTGTACTAAATCTGGTTGAAATAGAACCAGGAAATTGAGAGGAGCTTTTTTCCTGTAGCTTAACTCAGATACGCACATTTACTTGTATCTCACATATTTGACACATATTTGTACACACACTTCATATGTATCTGTGTCGAAATTCGCCATGCAGTTTCGATTTCATACTGTTCAATATTTATTACCTAGTAACTCCTGATCTTCGTGGCGTCAAATTATACAATTTTACAGATACATTGAGAAATGTATGTTGTACTACCTGCAAAATGCGTTGCGAATGGAGTTGGTAGTAAATAAGTAATTAATTGAAACACCATGTATGAAGTGGCAGTTTTTCATGCATCTCAGTATAAAGCTTTATAGATCCTCAACTATGTGTTGTACCATGACATATAAGTAGGGACATTCAGCAGCAAACGTCGATAGTGCTTTCAAAATTTGTTGCGAATAGAGTTAGTAACAAAGGAGTAATGAATGGTGGCAAGCCACTCTCTCACTTTAACTACCCTGTCGGTCAGATTACTATTCACATTTTAGAGCGTGATCTCCGTGTTCCCCATTATTGAATTTGGTATGTCTGGCTTGTGACCTCTTTACATGAGGAAATTGTGAGTAGAATGTTCTTATAACAGCATGTGTAGCCTGTAGAGAGCTTGTACCAGAGAGTCCGTAGTGGAGGCGACAGAGAAAAGGGAGAAAGATTGATTTTGGGCCATAATTATTTTGTTCAGCGACGTGACTGTGCGAGCGCTTCCGTGAAGCAGTGCTCTGTTAATTGTACGTGCAGAGGGACATCGGGTTGTAGCACTCTACTCTTCCCACTTAGGGACAGAGCAAGAGGGCGCCGGCCGGCGAAACATTTTACCTGTGCCAGGCGACAGTCAAAGGCCAGTAGTAGGAAAATGGGTAGAGGATGAAATTTAGGAGATACCGCTGTAATGTGGTAGAGCACTTGCCCGCGAAAGGCAAAGGTCCCGAGTTCGAGTCTCGGTCCTGCACACAGTTTTAATCTGCCAGGAAGTTTCATTTCAGCCCACACTCCGCTGCAGAGTGAAAATCTCATTCTGGAACCACCGTAACTGTCTTTTATACTACGTCGTAATGCAGTGGCAGGCTTCGTTTGGTGCTGACCTTACACATAATACACGGGTGGCGGAGCAACTAAACCATGTTCCCATTTCCACCGAGTGGTCAAAACACAGACCTGTAGCATTAATTCAGCTCACTTTGTTTCTACACAGGTTGCAGAATGTGGTAGTTATTGCTCTCTCCGACTTCTGAGTAACATTGATCTCACTATCAACTGCGGCGTGTATTACACTACATCGCTCAATATCAGTGGTGTCTTTCCCATCCCGACCGTCCATTAGGTACACTGTTCATTACCACATACTGATTGATACCAATCTGTTGAGATGTAGAGAGCGTTGTCGGAATGCTGGATATCTGCTACTTGTCACTGTGAAACATGGGATTAAATGCAGTGGTCACCACCTTAATGCAGTTGTTTGTAAGCGTTCCTCATCGCTAAGGACTCGTCATATTTCCATATGCTGCGATGCCCTACACACGTTTCTTTTATTTATTTATTTGTTTCTCACCAGTAAGGTAACAGTATCTCTATTTATTTGTGCTGCCTCACACGTGTGGTGAACAGCACCTTCTGGCCATGGTCAACACTAGAACAGTAACCGGAATAGTAGTCAAGTACATGACTGCAGAATGAAGGAACAATGCTTTCTGAAATGGATCACCAAGACATCTTCTACCCTGTCGATGGGAAGATGAGATTAACTGTACAGGCAATCACCTTCGAATAGCTGTTGGAAGCGCTCTACGAAACCACAATCTCTTCCAGTTTACATATGTTGCGATGTCTTCAACATTTTTGTCAGTGAGAAACACTGCAGCTGTGTTTTAGTTCTACCAGCCAGTGTTGTGGTAGCTGTATAGTTTATTCCACGAGATATTCAGTTTTCTGTGAGAGCCAGAGGATCGAATCGCGATAATGTCGGTTTAATGGCAGCTGACAATGAACTCTAAGTCATGGCAGGAAAAACAAAATGTATGGCCATTCACACTGATTGGGTGTGTTGCAACCGAAAAAACAGTGTATTAAACTGCTTATGAAGGAGCAATACAGGAACCCTCTCGTGTGATTGATAGTCTGTTCGACATGGTAATCTTACAGTACAGGTAATGAAACTTTACACCGGTCTGTGGAAGCGACTTTGACAACGAACCACCTGCTCCAATTAACTAGTACCTGTTTATTTAATAGGTTCGTCACATATGTTAGTGTGACAGACATGAATGCACCCTAAGAGACACAGATCTCCTTCGGATTATCTGAATGTAGTTTGGAGATGTGTTGCCATACACTAGCCAAATCTTCGTCCTTCCTCCATGCCGGCGGGGTCAGGGATTTTCTCTGCCTCGTGATGACTGGGTGTTGTGTGTTGTCCTTAGGTTGGTTAGGTTTAAGTAGTTCTAAGCTGTAGGGGACTGATGACCATAGATGTTAAGTCCATAGTGCTCAGAGCCATTTGAACCATTTGAACCTCCATGCCGTGTATGATGCGTAGTCTTCCTAATTTTCCCAACACGAAACACCACTGTAACTCCTCATCCTGCCTCTTCTACTAGCTCGTGTTGCATGGGAAAGCCTCGTTTGGCGCCGGTCCTACACACTGCGCCCGGTCAGCGGAGCGATGACACCATGTTCCTATTTCCACCGAGTGGTCAAAACCCGCTCCTGTCGCATTAACTCAGCTCACCCTGTTTCCTCACAAGATGCAGAAGGTCTTATATATAGCGCTTTCCGACTTCCTTACTGGTTAGACTTAAATTGGGACGATCACGTAGACTAAGCTGCAGGGAGGGCAGGGCAGTGATTCAGAAGCAGTTACAAGATGCAGAGGGAATGTCTAAAACAACAGGGCTGGAGTTCCTGGTGTATGGGATCCGTGGCAGACAGGTTCGAAAAAAATAATTACTCGTTTCCAGATACAAGAGTGACATGAATATGATTCACCAGTGGCTGTAATTACTAAAAGACATCTCTACAGGATCCAACGTAAATGTGTGGTTGAATGGACAGACTTGATTCCAAATTGCCGACAGTATTTCGGATAGCTTTTCGGCCTGAAAAAGAGTACCAGTGACCCGTCTGTGCCGCTGTAGACTCAAGACCGCTTTTTAAGCAGGGTGATGGTAACACAGGCCTTATGTTCGAGTTTTTAATGGCACGGTCCTTGCGCGAAATGTTTGTTGTGGACTGTAGAATCCTCTGTGATCAGTTTCAGATGTCATTTCTCAATTGCGTTCCCCGAAAGGAACATCGTGTTCCTTGCATAGATTCCCAGTTGTCCTACTTGGCGAGTGTACTCCGACTGCTGAAAAATATTTTTTTGCCATAAACTGTGACTCTCATGATCAATTTAATTAATTATCATACCAAATTCATATCAATGACTTGCCGTGTGGCTGGTGAAAGAGATGCCAAGGGAGCCACGGAATGATTCTTGACAAGCGTTTTTTTCCTTGGGGCGATGTCATTTAATGAAATTTGAATCTCTCACCTACACAGGGCGAGACAGGCTCAGAGGATTTGTTTCGTAAAAGCAAGTATGATATAGCTACGCATTGGTAAAAGGGGGCCTATCAGTGTACAAAACAGCAATGTTCTCTTGAAATATAGCGTTACGTTGTCGAATGTAAAGCGATTGTGTGTCTTCCGACATGTGAGCTTGTGGCGCAAAAGATTGTATTCCCTAATGTGATTTCACGTGCATGACAGTTTATTTACATACATTGCTCCAAAGAGACGCTCTCAGGTTCTGTACATTTTCAACAAGCTGAATGAAGATGCTTATTACAGACTTGTTTTCTATGGAGTTTAAATCCTCGCCTTTTCTTTACGCTGCTTACGGTTTCGAAATGAGGACATTCTGCGGTGATCGATAGTTTTCGCATCAAAATAGTCCAATATCTTTCCTGATTTTATGCTAGATGTGCATGTCTCTGCTGATAATGCGTGATCTCTGGCGTCAAAAATACTGAGATGCGACAGCAGTCGAACGTAAAAACTATACCGATTTGGCTCATAAATCTAAAAGAAAATGGACTTGACCTATTTTCGTGGGAAGAGGACATTTATTTTGGTGCAATTGTGTGATGCTTTTTTTTTTTTTTTTTTTTTTTTTTTTTTGTAATAGATGCTTGATTGTAGAAGCGTTGACATTAAATACAACTATTCTCCATCGCTGAACGGCTGTCTGCTGCGGGTGAGGGTGAGGGCAGGGCATGTATGGTGTAATGGTCGCCGGACACAACCGCTCTCTGTCAAGGGGGTGCCGATTGGGGGCTCTGCCGCTATGTTTTAGATGAACAAGTTGCACTTGAGGCAGCCGTCCTTTTACCTCCTATTGTTTAGTTGACTGTACACACTCCTCTGTTGGCGTAGGAGAGGCGCCTTAAGGTGGCGGCCAGACGGTGGAAAGCAGGCCGGGGTGACCGAGCGGTTCTAGGCGCTACAGTGTGGAACCGCGTGGCCGCTACGGTCGCAGGTTCGAATCCTGCCTCGGGCATGGCTGTGTGTGACGTCCTTCGGTTAGTTAGGTTTAAGTAGTTCTAAGTTCTAGGGGACTGATGACCTCAGAAGTGAAGTCTCATAGTGCTCAGAGCCATTTGAACCAGACGGTAGAAAGCCAAGTGCTGATCTGAACCGTTCTCCGAATGGGCGGTGTTAGGCCTGTAAATGTCTCATATGTGCTAAGGGGCTCTTTATCAAATGCATGCCACATATCGCAGGGGAGGGGGAGGGGTTGGCGTGAGGGGAAGTGAGAAGACCTTGGTTTTCGACAGTTTGTGGACTCCTGTCGAGGAGAACGCACTTTCAACTACTGCCCAGTTAGCATCCTCTTAGGATGACGAGGAGAACGCACTTTCAACTACTGCCCAGTTAGCGTCCTCTTAGGATGACGATTTTTCCCAGAACATGTGCTACATTATGACACGTTCATTACGAATGCCGGTTTCTTCACGGCCGGGCGATGTGGCCGAGCGGTTCTATGCGCTTCAGTCGGGAACCGCGCGACCGCTGCGGACGCAGGTTCGAATCCTGCCTCGGGCATGGATGTGTGTGGTGTCCTTAGGTTAGTTAGGTTTAAGTAGTTCTAAGTTCTAGGGGACTGATGACTTTAGCTGTTAAGTCCCCTAGTGCTCAGAGCCATTTGAACCATTTTTTGTATCTTCACGACAATTTCGAAGTGTATTTATAACTGTTATGTTTTTTTTTCTATCAGGTGTGGTAGCGTGCACTGGCTTCGATTACCTGGGCTGCAGGGTGGTTTTTGAGCATTCAACTGTAGCGAACTGTCGTCAAACAGCGATAGATACTGTTCGCTTACAGGTAATACACTTTTTAAACTCCTCTCTGTCGAACACCAGCATTTCGCCAGATGAACATTGTTCCTGCCGAAAAGAATAAATATGATATCTTACAGCCCTGTCTGTCGCTAATTTTGAGTGGTACTGCGAAATGTTTTCCCAGCGGGATAACACCAGTTGTATGGTATCGTCAGTTTGTGAGCTGTATTGCGTTTTTATGCCTCCCTTGTGTAGCGCTATGCAAATTGTTGTGTAATTAGGCCAGGTATTTGTGATTAGTAACATAATTAGGATCGACCTTTGCGTAAGTTTGCTGCCCAAAATAAATAAAGTACACTAACCTGACCTTCGATGGCTGCATCAGCATAGTTCCATGTGTCAGGAGGTGCAATTGGGCTTTCCATCCAGTATATTTTGGTTCGAGTCCCAGAAAGGGCACAGCCATTTTTAATTTCCAGTCAATTCGAAACTCCTCTTGTGGTTTAATTTTGTTAAGGGGGATCACTTGTGGTTTCCAACCAGGAGTCCTGGAAAGGGCACACCAATTTTAGTTTCCTGCCAATTCGTGGTTGGGATGTTGCTTGGGATGTCAGTCCAGACTTGGGATAAAGAAATTCCCACGAAAATTTGAAATTCCCGCAAAAATTCGAAATCCCCACCAAAATTCGAAATTCCCTCCGATAGGGTTGGTTGGTGGGAGAGGGTGAGGAGGATGGAGGGGGTGAGGAGGATGGAGGAGGAGGCAGGCTGCGGCACACATGCAGGCTGAGAAAACACATGACGTCATCCAGGGATGGGGAGGGCGTATTCTGGGGGGCGGGCGCGTGTCGGCGTGCTGGGTGGTGTTTACTTAATCAATGGAATTAATTTTTATATCAAAATGATATCAAAATTACACCCATAACCCCATATCCCAACTACTAATGACTCTTTAGTCAATAATATTCTTTTTTTCAGACAAGAGAGGTTGTGAGTCGCTGATTAGCTCCCCCGATATGCAAAGCGGAGGCATACTCCCCCAGCGTGGAAAACCTGTGCTGTGTTTGGATTGGCTACCAGGCAGGCAGAAGAGTCAAGAAAGGAGATTTAGTGAGTGGAGGAAACTTCTATTGATTTTCACAGCGTGGGGGCGCTTTTTCCTGCTAATTCGTCCCCTGTACGAAGTTTGGTGGAACATAATTGTGATTCTTCGCCTTCTTCGTCTTATGGTTCTCACTGGTGGAGAACTTCAGGTCTCTCTTCAGTGAGTGACAGTTGTGGTATGCAACTTGTGGTGGACTAAAAGCCAGTGGCAGTTTCCAATTGCACCGTCAGTGGAACCACATATCATCTCTGCCATAACGTGTGTCATGAGGGTGAAGTTATTCGTTCTGCGTCGACCATCTGATGTTTGACAATTCCAGCATTTGCTGTTGAACTTGTTAGTCACATTGGTTGGCCAGACTAGTGACTGATTCTAACTCAAACAGAAATCGACCAGGACTTCAGGGCTTTGATAGAGTTTCCTGGGCTCTAATAATCAGAAGGCCAGTACACGAAGTTCACAAGTTTTAGTGGACGCGTCAGAACAGTACAGCTGCCGCCGGTCTCCGCCCTCGGTCATAGTGTGCTGTTTTCTGCTGCCATCTGAATCAAGGCGAAACGTTAAAGTATTGATGCACCTGAGTAGGGTTGTTAAATAATATTCACAACTCCTTGTTCGCTATGAACCATAATTTGTGGTGTACTTGGGCATTTTTTTTTATCTATGGGACTTAACTGCTGAGGTCATCAGTCCCCTATAACTTAGAAGTACTTAAAACTAACTAACCTAAGGACATCAGACACATGCATGCCCGAGGCCGGATTCGAATCTGCGACCGTAGCGGTCGCGCGGTTCCAGACTGTAGCTCCTAGAACCGCTTGGCCACTGCAGCCGGGACTTGGGCATAGTTGCATCCATTTCATTAGAATATGACTTCATAGTGGATTCATGTAAATGAACTGTGATTGAGTTGCAAAAGGAAGTAATTCAGGGGAGAACTCGTATTGTTTCCACCCCACTAAATGCTTTGCCAATCGAGCACCATTCCTTTCCATATTTTTTTGTCGGTTTCTTTTTTGTATGATTTATCAGTTCGATTCTAGTTATAAAACGATGGATAAAAACTTGTCATTATTTCTATAACCTTAAACACGCCACAGCTCTCATTCATACTCCTCCAGCCATTCACTGTTTTTATTTTATTGTGGTGTTAGATGGATACACTAAAAATTAGTTAATCCGATGATTAAGTTGAGTTCTGAAACTGACTTCAGACAAAGGCAAAAGAGGTGCCATGAGTAAATTCACTAATCTCATATATAAAAATGGTGTACCACACGATTTGGAGATAGCTGAGAAGATAATGCTTTTGTATATGTAAGGATAATAATGAACCATGGACCATGAACCATGAACCATGGACCTTGCCGTTGGTGGGGAGGCTTGCGTGCCTCAGCGATACAGATGGCCGTACCGTAGGTGCAACCACAACGGAGAGGTATCTGTTGAGAGGCCAGATAAACATGTGGTTCCTGAAGAGGGGCAGCAGCCTTTTCAGTAGTTGCAGGGGCAACAGTCTGGATGATTGACTGATCTGGCCTTGTAACATTAACCAAAACGGCCTTGCTGTGCTGGTACTGCGAACGGCTGAAATCAAGGGGAAACTACAGCCGTAATTTTTCCCGAGGACATGCAGCTTTACTGTATGATTAAATGATGATGGCGTCCTCTTAGGTAAAATATTCCGGAGGTAAAATAGTCCCCCATTCGGATCTCCGGGCGGGGACTACTCTGGAGGACGTCGTTAACAGGAGAAAGCAAACTGGTGTTCTACGGATCGGAGGGTGGAATGTCAGATCCCTTAATCGGGCAGGTAGGTTAGAAAATTTAAAAAGGGAAATGGATGGGTTAAAGTTAGATATAGTGGGAATTAGTGAAGTTCGGTGGCAGGAGGAACAAGACTTTTGGTCAGGTGATTACAGGGTTATAAATACAAAATCAAATAGGGGTAATGCAGGACTAGGTTTAATAATGAATAAAAAAATAGGAGTGCAGGTTAGCTACTACATACAGCATAGTGAACGCATTATTGTGGCCAAGATAGACACAAAGCACATGCCTACTACGGTAGTACAAATTTATATGCCAACTAGCTCTGCAGATGATGAAGAAATAGATGAAATGTATGACGAGATAAAAGAAATTATTCAGGTAGTGAAGGGAGACGAAAATTTAATAGTCATGGGTGACTGGAATTCGTCAGTAGGAAAAGGGAGAGAAAGAAACATAGTAGGTGAATATGGATTGGGGGGAAGGAATGAAAGAGGAAGCCGCCTTGTAGAATTTTGCACAGAGCATAACTGAATCATAGCTAACACTTGGTTCAAGAATCATAAAAGAAGGTTGTATACCTGGAAGAATCCTTGAGATACTAAAAGGTATCAGATAGATTATATAATGGTAAGACAGAGATTTAGGAACCAGGTTTTAAATTGTAAGAGATTTCCTGGGGCAGATGTGGATTCTGACCACAATCTATTGGTTATGAACTGCAGATTGAAACTGAAGAAACTGCCAAAAGGTGGGAATTTAAGGAGATGGGACCTGGATAAACTGAAAGAACCAGAGGTTGTAGAGAGTTTCAGGGAGAGCATAAGGGAACAATTCAGGAATGAGGGAAAGAAATACAGTAGAAGAAGAATGGGTAGCTCTGAGGGATGAAGTAGTGAAGGCAGCAGACGATCAAGTAGGTAAAAAGACGAGGGCTAATAGAAATCCTTGGGTAACAGAAGAAATACTGAATTTAATTGATGAAAGGAGAAAATATAAAAATGCAGTAAATGAAGTAGGCAAAAAGGAATACAAACGTCTCAAAAATTATATCGACAGGAAGTGCAAAATGGCTAAGCAGGGATGGCTAGAGGACAAATGTAAGGATGTAGAGGCTTGTCTCACTAGGGGTAAGATAGATACTGCCTACAGGAAAATTAAAGAGACCTTTGGAGAGAAGAGAACCACTTTTATGAATATCAAGAGCTCAGACGGCAACCCAGTTCTAAGCAAAGAAGGGAAGGCAGAAAGGTGGAAGGAGTTTATAGAGAGTTTATACAAGGGCGATGTACTTGAGGACAATATTATGCAAATGGAAGAGGATGTAGATGAAGACGAAATGGGAGATAAGATACTGCGTGAAGAGTTTGACAGAGCACTGAAAGACCTGAGTCGAAACAAGGCCCCGCGAGTAGACAACATTCCATTACAACTACTGATGGCCGCGGGAGAGCCAGTCATGACAAAACTCTACCATCTGGTGAGCACGATGTATGAGACACGCGAAATACCCTCAGAGTTCAAGAAGAATATAATAATTCCAATCCCAAAGAAAGCAGGTGTCGACAGATGTGAAAATTACCGAACTATCAGTTTAATAAGTCACAGCTGCAAAATACTAACGCGAATTCTTTACAGACGAATGGAAAAACTGGTAGAAGCGGACCTCGGGGAAGATCATTTTGGTTTCCGTAGAAATGTTGGAACACGTGAGGCAATACTAACCTTACGACTTATCTTAGAAGAAAAATTAAGAAAAGGCAAACCTACGTTTTTAGCATTTGTAGACTTAGAGAAAGCTTTTGACAATGTTAACTGGAATACTCTCTTTCAAATTCTGATGGTGGCAGGGGTAAAATACAGGGAGCGAAAGGCTATTTACAATTTGTACAGAAACCAGATGGCAGTTATAAGAGTCGAGGGACATGAAAGGGAAACAGTGGTTGGGAAGGGAGTGAGACAGGGTTGTAGCCTCCCCCCGATGCTATTGTATCTGCATATTGAGCAAGCAGTAAAGGAAACAAAAGAAAAGTTCCGAGTAAGTATTAGAATCCATGGAGAAGAAATAAAAATTTAGAGGTTCGCCGATGACATTGTAATTCTGTCAGAGACAGCAAAGGACTTGGAAGAGCAGTTGAACGGAATGGATAGTGTCTTGAAAGGAGGATATAAGATGAACATCAACAAAAGCAAAACGAGGATAATGGAATGTAGTCGATTTAGTCGATTTAAGTCGGGTGATGCTGCGGGAATTAGATTAGGAAATGAGACACTTAAAGTAGTAAAGGAGTTTTGCTATTTAGGGAGCAAAATAACTGATGATGGTCGAAGTAGAGAGGATATAAAATGTAGACTGGCAATGGCAAGTAAAGCGTTTTTGAAGAAGAGAAATTTGTTAACATCGAGTATAGATTTAAGTGTCAGGAAGTCGTTTCTGAAAGTATTTGTATGGAGTGTAGCCATGTATGGAAGTGAAACATGGACGATAACTAGTTTGGACAAGAAGAGAATAGAAGCTTTCGAAATGTTGTGCTACAGAAGAATGCTGAAGATAAGGTGGGTAGATCACGTAACTAATGAGGAGGTAGTGAGTAGGATTGGGGAGAAGAGAAGTTTGTGGCACTATTTGACTAAAAGAAGGGATCGGTTGGTAGGGCATGTTTTGAGGCATCAAGGGATCAGAAATTTAGCATTGGAGGGCACCGTGGAGGGTAAAAATCGTAGAGGGAGACCAAGAGATGAATACACTAAGCAGATTCAGAAGGATGTAGGCTGCAGTAGGTACTGGGAGATGAAGAAGTTTGCACAGGATAGAGTAGCATGGAGAGCTGCATCAAACCAGTCTCAGGATTGAAGACCACAACAACAACAACAATAATGTTTAGTATCCTTGAAAAAAATTGTAAATTTGTGGCTAGATCTTATGGGACCAAACTGATTGGTTCATCGGTCCCTAAGCTTACATACTACTTAATCTAACTTGGACTAACTTACGCTATGGACAACACCTACATTCGTGCCCGAGGAAGGACTCGAACCTACGACGAGGGAACCGCGCGGACCGTGCATGAACAGAGAAAATATATTTCGCTTTCATCCTTCTGTGCACGTTTTCACCGAGAAAAGGTTTCATAAAGGTACGAAATTATGTGTACAGTTTGTAAAGTGCTGTCGTTCTCAACTACTGGAGGAATTTAGTTTGTCTATTTGTGCCTTTTCAGTCCCACAATAACCTCTTTGATAGATAAGTAGTTCTTAGCCATACAGCGATTCATTCCTGACAGTACGTGGTAAGTGTACTAAGTTTAATTAAATCAGTCATGGGGTTTAGGAAGACATCTGGAACATACATACATACATCAGTTTTTATAATATGTAAGGATACAACACCTGGCGCGTAATAATAAAACTAAATATTATCAGACCAGCCATTATTACTTTATTGGATTCAACTAATGCAATATGTATTTTCACTGAATTAAAATAGTGGCATCTATTGTATGTGTTGTACAATGTGGCCAAATATCACACTGAAAAATTATTAATTCCTACATAAATCTTTGAACACCTAAAACCTATTTTTCAGTAATAACGATGTAATGTCAACCCCGCTCAGTAGATGCTGAAAGCAAGTAACAGTTTTACTGTTCGAATTCCACCTGAAACGTTTCCTGAACCCTACCATATCCATAGAATGTCAAAGTCTTTCCAGAAGCTCATGCTTCCTATCTCATTACTTAAAAAGAGAATTGATAGTAATAGAAGATTATCTGTCACTAATACAAAGCAATAAGATAAGAAACCGAGCCTAAACTTATGGCGCCAAAGAACGAAACGAAACGAATGGCCGTTAGCCGTCTGCAAAGAACGACAGGCCGAGCAGGCTTATGTAAATCGTCTAACTGACGCCTTGTCATGTACGAGACACGAGGAAAGGGTTCTTGCTATAGGTAATACAGCTAGACATGTTCAAATTTTTTGGAGAAATGTTGTTTATTAGTTAACAGTTATTCAACTGTTTGGCGCAGTCAAGCTATTCTTGGTACTCATCATCTAATTTCAAAGGTTCAGAGAAGTCTTCAGAAAGGAAGTTATTGTATCGTTCGACAAACATTTTGTATGTAGTATCTAAAAAAGTTAGGCAACATTCCAAGAAAGAACAACTAAGGCTTTTTTTAAAAAAATAGGGGCGTCAACGTCCTGCTACATCCAGATTATCAAAAAGTGTTATTTCTTGAGTTATCATAGTTTTTTCGACGAATGGCTAGTTTCCAGTTATTTGAATCTGTGACGGGTTCGTTGCGATGTTGGAATCGATGGAGGAAGTATGCAGACGGACAGCGTATTTTGCTTGAAATGAATGTCAGTCGATAAAACTACATTAATTTACTCACGACCCGATGGCCTGAGAGATGAAACACTGCAGTGAAAACTGATATTACAAACAGCAGCACCTACGTTAATTGGCTGATTTAGAATATCCTTGTTGCGAGTCTGTTAGTAATTGTAAAGCCGCATCAGGCAGACAATGGTGTGACTGAATCGGCTCAAATTGCTAAAATTTAACTCTTCAATTGAAGTGAGATTAGCCATGCTGGCTGGAGAATCGATACAATTGCGTTTTGGCAGTTCGTACAGAATTAAGCTGCCACGTGCTGCATTGATGTCTGGCGCGTGAGAAGCAGCCAGCTAGCGCCTGTCGCTTGTCAACAACTATGCTCGAGGCTGCAGCTTCCGCGCTCCGACCATATATATAAATGTCATACAGAAAATTATATCAGGCTACTAACAGCCACACTGCGTGTAAAGCAGTAGTAGTAATGATTCCTAACTGACAGGTAAACCACATGCAGAATCGAACTGAAATTATCCGAAAGTATTACCTCTTTCAAGAATTAAGCTTTCTCTTGTATGAAATTAAATGTCTAAACCTGATATTTCAGATATCAGACCACACATTGTACAAATAATAGATTTATTAAAGTATAGTGTGCCTCCCCAGCGCGTTAGGTATTGCTTCTTGCATATTTACAACCAAGTATCGGATTAAAACGGTCCAGACACATTGATGTGACCACCGCCTATGTTCGACGTTAACGTGCAATAACCACTTACAGAAGGCAGGCGGCAGCATAAGCAGTGCAATGTACAAATAGCACGTCGGGAGGAGTCGTGGGGCGGCGGGGAGGAGGGGGGATGGAAAACGGTGCAGCCGTTGCTCGTATAGCAGAAACGGAGCGACTTATTTGACGCCTAAGGGGTCGTGATCTTTTGGTTTTGGCCCGAGTGTGGGAACATCTCCCAAACGGCTCACGGCTTAGTATGTGAATTGTTTGCGTGCCGCCGTGGTTAAAGTATACCGTGCATAGAAAAATTGGGCTGTCCGAAAGCGTCGCCAAGGCAGCAGGGATGTACTACGGGGCCATAGATGACAGAGATGATCGACGGCTGCGGAGATGTGTGCAGGCGAATAGACTTGCAAATGTTGGGTGACTGGCCACCCAGACGAACTAGAGGAAGACCGATAGTGTCTCCTCAACGACCGTCCAGTGAACGTTGCTGCGTACAGGCATCCGCCGCAAGCACCTGTTTAATCACGTTAGCTGATTGCTCTTCATCTGTGCAAAGGCTGGAATTTGCACGCCAGTAACGCAACTGCAGTGAGTGGCTTTTTCAGATGAATCACGTTTTATGCTCCATAGGACAGATGGCCTTTGGCGTGTGTGGAGTGAAACATCTGAATACAAGCACCCTGCAAGAATCGTTGGAACGGTCCAGGCCGGAGGGCATTCCATGGGTGATATCATCATTCTGGAAGGCACAGTGAGACAGATGAAGTATACATCCATCTATGGGAATGATATCCGCCCCTACACGCAATCCTATTTTCCCCAGCTCATTGATATCTACCAGCAGGACAATGCAACGACTTATCTCGCATTGTACGTGTATGTTTCGAAGAACTGCAGGATGAGTTTACCGCACCCGCTTGGCCATCAGATTCCTCGGGTGTAAGGTGGGTTACCACGGGGAGGGAATACTGATGTGAGATACACTTCAGTACTTGCTGTCGTACCATGAATCCAGTGGTACCATCAATCGTAGATCGTAGACAGTTCACTTGGGCTGATGTGCCAACGAAACCGAGATTGAGTCGATCGCTCGTGGCCGGCGATGAACAGACTCCACATCGGGAGCTGTGCTGTGGTGAGTTCGGCTCCTGCAGCTATTTCGGCACGGATAATGAGTCGGTTGGTGGCACGTCAAGAAAAACCGAAGAAAAGACGATGGTGGGTCAGGAGTCAGATACTTCAAAGAACGTGATTTGGTTGCGTGGAACTAAGAAATCATTACCCTGAATATTTCAAAACCTTGTTAGGAATGTCTGAGGCTCAGTTTTACTACCTTTTAGAACGCGTTTCACCACTGATTTCAGAATCAAATACGAATTTGAGGCAATCAGTATATGCAAAAATTAAACTTCAAGTAACTATATGCTAGTTAGCCACAGCTTTTTAAAAGTCTGGAGTATTTATTCCCTGTTCCGAAAATCAAAATTAGTAAATTTATTCCTGAAACTCGTGAACCGGTGCACAAGGCAACTGAGAAATTCATAACGGTAATTACAATAATATATAATATATAACTTTTTCCTTTGGATGTGTTTCTATTGTTTGATTTGGATTTTCAACATAGTAATGTATTTTAGGTCCAAGCGTTTAAAGACTAGAAAGAAATAGTAATATGAAATGGTCGATCAGCATAATAACTTCTTATCATTAAAAATTTCACCAGTAATTAAAAGGAAAGTAACTTTTTGATTAATAAAAATAAGATCGGCCTATAAATTTCTAACTAAGTATTCATCTGGGAAATCATCACGCATATTTGACTCATTCTCACTTGGTGGTTTTCATTGGTTGGAACGAGTTGAGGATGGACACATTGTATTTGTTATTTGTGACGGAACTGATCCTTGTAGCCTCATGGTGATTGGAGGCCCAATAGTGCCTAGTATTGACGCAACGTGCTTGCCGAAATAGTGGTTAGAGTCATACTGATTAATTACTGCTGCACGATTCGAAATGGCTTGCAATTTATAAGTCGCTTATAAAGAAAACCGATTTGGGGTCGTGCAATAATTTTTTCAGATTTTTTATGATGAAGGCTGCGGTGGAGTTCAAATGGCTCTGAGCACTATGGGACTCAACATCTTAGGTCATCAGTCCCCTAGAATTTAGAACTACTTAAACCTAACTAACCTAAGGACAGCACACACATCCATGCCCGAGGCAGGATTCGAACCTGCGACCGTAGCAGTCCCGCGGTTCCGGACTGCAGCGCCCAGAACCGCACGGCCACCGCGGCCGGCTTGCGGTGGAGTTGAAGGCATTTTTCTTTTTAGTACTGCCATGAGTGTTTCAATTTCTGCTTGAATCTCTGATGTGCTTGGTGTGGTCTAGTTGAGATTCCCAATGCCAATCAAATCTACAGATGGGGACTGTAACGCCTCTAGCTGAGACTGTTCATTTGAGTTTCTCGGTGACACCTGTGATCGAAACATTAATTTTGTTCCAGGCACCGACAACTTCAGACGAATACAAAAATATAGGCTGAGGGTTTAGAGAGCGATGGAACTTCCCAGGCTGTGCAGGAGCTCTGGCCTGATAGCACATTGACATTCGTGTGCTTATCGCTACTGGATCTGGCTACAGTTATAGAAGTAGTTTCAGCATTGCGTCACTAAGTTTAACTGATTCCGATTATTGTTCCCTGTATGTTAACGTAGGGCATAAAGGGAGAAGTTCTGATGGAGGTATATTTCAAAACAGCTCATTGTACAATGCTTTGGAGGGAAATTCTCTTGAAATACCAAGTGATTTTGCTTTTTTAGGGGATGATGCTTCTCCGCTAAAGACGTATTTGACGAAGCCTTACAGCCAGCGTTACATATCTCGACAAGAAAGAATCTGCAACTGTTGAGTTTCAAGGGCTCGAAGAGTTGTAGAAAATACTTTCGGCATACTTGCGAGTAAATTCAGAACATTTGAAAAATAAATATCTTTAAAAATACAGTGGGTGGATAATGTAGTACTAGCTGCTACTCGTTGCACAATTTACTCCGGAAAACGAATCCCGGCTACATCTCACGAGGTTTAGTTGACTTCGAGACACAAAACCATCGTATTTTCCCTGGATCGTGGCGTCACGAAGAAATTACTGACCTACAGAACCTTCCGCAAACTGCCCACAGACATCGTCATCGACTGGCACAACAAATTAGGGATAAGCATCTTGGTCACTTTAAAAATGAAGGTACTGTGCCCTGGCAAAATGTACTCCTACTGATGTTCCAAAAACAGAACTGTAGAGCATATCAGTGTCAATATTATGCTCAGTTGATTTCTACAAGGTTAACTTCTATGAACATGCGTCACAAATTAAATGCTTTGCTACATATTTTTTATCACATGAATCCGTTGATCATAGTGCTGAATGTTTACGTTTTGCAATCAGGTGGCACAGTTTCTCTGATATAGCTGCTGTTTTGTACAATCATTATAAAAAATGTGGTAATAATGTAAATGTAAGAAACAGTTTCGAAAATATATGAAATTTTAAAAATAAAAATATGAACTTTGATTTCACTTACCGGATTTGATAGTGTGGGTCTTTGCTGAACAAATGGGCGAATGAAAGAATTCATATTCTCTAACTAGAAAAATTTTGGTTGATGAACGTCGTATCAGGTCCAGACTGTTTGCTGTAAGCTACTTTTTTTTCACTTCTTCCCGGTACGAACTCCTCAAGCTTTTAAAGATTGCGGTTAGTCCTTTCTGCCCGAATCGCGGATTTTGTAGCGAATCGTTAATTCTTTTGCCAGCTGCCATTCTGACATCTCATCCTCTGTACTCTTTGCTGCTTACATCATACTAGACCTGCTCAGTAGCGTAAAGTTCCAGAAACTGTAAAGTTTCACTGACTTGCAACTTGATCACAGGTCTTTTAATGGCACTAGTTGTCATCTTTTTGCCGAGCGGTCTGAGACGCTGCAGTCATAGACTGTGCGGCTGGTCCAGGCGGAGGTTCGAGTCCTCCCTCGGGCATGGATGGGTGTGTTTGTCCTTAAGATAATTTGGGTTAAGTAGTGTGTAAGCTTAGGAAATGATGACCTTGGCAGTTAAGTCCCATACGATTTCACACAGATCTGTCATCTTTTTGTTCGTAGCACTAGATATTGCAATAACATGCCGCCACAGAAGAGCCAAACTCACTTTTGAAAATCAAACACGTTTCATATGAAGTGTGAGCTTTCACGTCTGTCTGAGACATCAGAAACCAACTCACTCTAGCATTTCACACCCCATTGAACCCCATTTTAAACCAAAACGAGAATCTGTGGGACCACCTTGATCGTGCCGTTTGCGCCCTGGATCCTCAGCCGAGAACCCTAGTGCAGCTGGCCATGACACTGGAGTCGGCATGGCTCCACATCTCAGTTAGTACCTTCTAGAACATCAGCGACTCTCTTCCTGCACGTCCCGCAGCGGTCCTCGCTGCTGAAGGTGGTTATCTAGGATATTTGAGAGATGTTCACATAAATGTAACTGGACAATGTAATTCAGCCTTGGAGACCATTTTGTCTCTTTCATAAAAAAATATTTGTATGTAGGTGAGAGATGAAAATGGCCGCAAGGTGTGAAATTGGTTCTGCACTTTGAAGTATATACATTTCCGAATATCAGAAATAGCTTCTCAATAAACTGTAAATTTAGAGAGAAAATCATTCATTACGTTAGTGACCTCCTGATATAGCGTAACGAGCAGCGCGCTAGTTTAGGAGACGTGGAGGTGAGGCGGACCAGGATCGTATCCGCGCGGCGGCTCAACGACCATGAGCTGGTACACTGGCCAGCGTGAGTAGTTTTTCGGCGGTACCCCACTGTCACTTAGGCATATGCTCAGCTGGTCCAGAACTTTTGCCTCAGACAATATGATCCACAAACATTTAAAATGTAATTACACACAGGTGATTAACGTGCAGATGGGACACACGATTCCTCTCTCTCAGGTTAACTTGACGGCTGCAGCGTCAGGCAGGGCATCCGGCTCCAAAAATAAATAATAAGATAAAATTTGCCAAATCCTGGCCGGCCGCTTGGTGACCGAGCGGTTCTAGGCGCTTCAGTCTGGAACTGCGCGACCGCTACGGCCTCAGGTTCGAATCCTGCCTCGGGCATGGATGTGTGTGATGTCCTTAGGTTAGTTAGGTTTACGTAGTTCTAAGTTCTGGGGGACTGACGACCTGATATGTTAAGTCTCAGAGTCATTTGAACCAAATCCTGAAGAAGTATTACACGGGATAAACGCTACGGAAAAGAAAGGAAGGATGATATGCCTGATATGAAATGTCTTACATATCTTTGTTGCTAAATCTGAAATTTAATTTCCCCAAAACAAATAATTTCCTGTCATGTTATCTCAACGAAACGGGTACAGATTTTTCAACATTTAGCAGCAAAGAGGTATCTGCTCATCAATTAACTCATAAAACTAATATGTAGAGGGAAAATGTAGTGAAGCTGAGAAAGTTTAAGCGAATAATATCACAATCACTGACAATATCACACAAAGATTTGCCTTGTTATTCAGATTTCTTCTAATATTTATTGTAATACAGTTTACTAATATAGTTTCTTTGTGAGAGGCTAGTTATTAGGATAAAAGGTTTATACTCTGAGTAATTGTCTCTTGTACACCGTCTTACAACCTAATATGCCTTTGCAATGAGATTCTGTAGTACTGACAAGTCAAAAGCTCACAAAAATCAATGAAACTTTCTGTATTTTATATTCTTTACCTTGTATATAGTTCTTACTACTCAATTTCTTCTACGTAAAATCAACATACGTTTACAGTATAAATTAACAATCGTATAACACAGTGTTTCATGTAAGTTTAGAAGATTACTCTGTATTTAATTAATGAAATATCTTTTTTCTCTTAAGAAACATTTTTACGAAGCATTGTTTATAACCGAATGCGTCGCGTTCACTGACACGTTACATTTATAAAATGACTTCAGAATTTAGTAAACTACTGACGCGTACAGACCTTTAACTGAATTTGATATAGTTTGACACGATCCTGACTTTCCGTTGGAGTCAATAGCCTTATAAAATGATCGTCGCCAAATAGGCCATGACCCTAATATTATTCATTAATTCACTAATATGGATTAAACTGAGAGGCCACATGGAACAGCGCAGGTGCAGAAGATCTTAAATTCCATGGATCACGTGTGCGACGCGTTGTGGAGACGTGCTGCACTACGTTATCGTGCTCCAGCGATCATTCAGCAGTTGTCAGTCGTGCTGGTGAAGGAATGGATCGCCGTGGTAATCACACACACCGTTAAGTTTCATGTAAGACCTTTCGTTATGTCCAAGTGACCATCGTAAAACATGGTGAGTTATTGCCTTTGAATTGAAGTTTCATTTCTATTCGTTTCATTGACTATTCCTTTCGGTTCCCTTTTGTACTATAATGTGTCATTTCTTTCAATGTCTGGTCCAGATGTCATCGAGGTATGTTAATTGGTAGTGATACATTAAATGAAAGTGACGTTTGCTCCTTGAGGTCATCACACCAGTCTATCTTTGTCGAACATGTGTGACATACGCATACGTGGACATAGTCGACGGTTGGAAACTAGGAATAAAATTAAATTCTATGCAGCAGACTTCTTAGAACAACGTCTGACTACAGTACCGCAAAATAGTTGCAACGACATTTGTGTGAGTAATGAATCTTAAATTAACAATGGAGATTGAGGTGGTTCACTCAGCCTCATAAAGCCAATTGAGGAGCTACTTAAAGAAGAATTTGCGGCACCAGGATCAAGAAAGCCGAAAACAACCGGGTGAGTGGTGCCCTGACACCACGCCCGTCTCCTTCCTAAAACAGTACCCGAGTGACGTCATTTGCAGAAGATGACAGGGCGGTTGGTCAGTCTCGATAGACACATCTGTTCAGGATGGTCAGGAGCGGGCAGGCGAAGTTGAGGTTTCCCTTCGCTCTCAATCAAAATTTGAATTTAAAACGTAAAGTTACGTTCGGTAATCAGCGTCACCAGTTCAGCAGTGTTGAAACAAGGGGGCTGATAGGAAGCTATCAGAGAGACAAGGGTAGATGCGATTGTTCGGTTCGGGAGTCAGCAGAGAAGAGAGCGTCGCCTTGTTGGCTTTGTCTCTTCGTTGATCGGCCCAGGGCCTCACTTCACACATACCTCACGCACTATTAGTTCCCTCTAAGTGGACTACGGAAGCAGCGGCATAATGCACTCGGCATTTTCAACCCATAAGGAGCTGAGTGGTATTCACGTGAACGGCCCGTGGTGTGGCCGTGGCGGTTAGCTCCGAGCAGGGCTTCTATGTTAACTGAAGGTGAGAGGCAGATAATAAAAATGTTAAGGGTTTTATTTCTTCCCTACCATAATACTGCAGAAGTAGTAGCGCTACACACTCCTGCCCTTTCTATTGGAGCAGCAATTTCAATTTAAAATTATTTAAGAAACTGTTAAGTTACTCCATCAGAGAGGGTGATGTTGAGCACAGGAGTCTTACCATTTAAAATGGGGGAAAGGCTGTACTCTTTTATTCTCAGTTAGTTACTTTGCAAGGCAATTTTATAATCGTAAGTTGAGAACAAATTGGTAATTGGTAATTACTGCTGCATGATGGATGGCTGACTGACCTTACAAACACTAGGCTGCTGCATGGCAGCGAGGCAGACCCCAGTGAGTGTGTGGTCGCAGCACCGTAGTGGGTGGCCAGTGGTTGTCAACTTGCACACAGGTAACAGCATCTAGGCCGGAACACTTCCACAAGGTGTATTCTAGTACAGGACTTGGCATAGTGCTTAAAAAGGCAACAGAGGTCCTTTTAAAAAGGGGTACATAACACTGGGGTAACGAAATAAAATGGACATAATTTTCTAGAGGCCTTACCCATTACGTAGAGTTTCATTTAAATAGATAAAATGTGTGTTAAGCCTCCATCTGTTAAGTTGTCCGCTCCGATAGCTTTAGGTATTGTGTGTATAACTTCCCCATCGTGAGCTATTAGGTGCATAAATGAATCCCAAACTCCTGTTCTTGCCTAACTCTTGACACTTACAGGGCTCACAGGATGTTCGAATGATGGAAAATGTTTGACACGACGTTTTACATTTTCTCCTTACAAACTAAATTCTGTGCTAAGTGAGGGTATCCCTTCCTTGGGAATAAGTCTTCTATGTGTTACAGTTCAAAACAGGGGGATGGAAACAGAACTTGGTAGGGTGACAGTATTCATAGGCTTTTAACACGGAATATAATTGGCTGCTACGTACGAGGGTAGCGGCTGGCTGACTAAGTGTTGACACAACTCGGGTGCAATGGTTTTAGAGGTTTCCGTTAGTAAACGTGCCATTTCGCACTGGCTGATTCACGCGGATATCAAAGGGGTAAACACAAGTAATCCTTAGCAAATACGATAGTGTCATGTTTGTACGTTTATAGTTAAAATGTGGCTAGCTGGCCACGTCGCCAACATATATAATGTTGGTAAAATTCAGGTTGACGTGAATAGCAATAAAAGATAACTTTACTACATATTTTGAACATCAATGGCTCGTGTAAAGTCACCACGTGTGGCAGTAACACTTGTTCACGTGGGTGTACTTAGTCACGGAAAAATGCAATGAAAAACACTAGCGTGATCAAATATTTACTGGCACAGAGCTAAGTACATTATGAGACCACTATGTCAAGATATCTTTTCCATGTATTGCTAACGCATGCTCAGCAGGCTGGTTTGGTAACAGGGAGGTTGGCTACCAACTGGTTAAGACTTGGAGGTAATGCATCAGCATTGAGTGCCTTATTTTCGGGAAAAACTTAGTATGACAGGAATAAGGGACAAAAGTTACAAGACATTAATAAATTATAGGCGATATTCAATTTCCGTCCACACATTAGCCAACATCACTGGAGGGATCGATTCAACGACTGTGGTTACCCGTTGCCGCAGGGTTTCAAGATCAGGTACACGTGTTCGGTAGACCTCGTCCTTGACATAAGCTCATAAAAAGAAGTCTAATGGGGTTATATGAGGAGAGCGTGGAGGCCAAGCCGTTGGTCCATCACGACCAATCCATCGCCCAGGAAAGGTCATATCGAGATAGGCACGGACGTCCTAATTCCAATGAGGCGGTGCACCGTCTTGCTGAAACAAGACATCGGGGTGACACTGAAGCGGCTGAGAAACAGCATACAGTTGCAACATGTCCAGATACACTGCAGATGTGATGGTAGCCTCAGCCTGATATTTCGATCGTGCAATAGCGCGCACCAAGCATTCACCTTTGGACTGCCTCTGGTGCACTCCATGACCTCGCCAGGGGGTTGTGAACCCCAAATGCGCACATTATGGCGATTAAATACTCCACTGCCAAAAAATGTCCATGTGATTAACCTTCACGTTTTGGTCTGTATATGTGCTGATGGAACGGCTGGTCACTCATCCATGCTCTCGGAAGCAATTCGTTGCATCTCGTCTTTCTTGTGATATTTTGGCGGAGCATAAAATTTCTCTTTCTCAGAAAGCCACCACCAGTTAGAAAATTTTGTATGTGTTTTGCGCGTACAACAGTTATAACAAACAATCCTCAAAACAGACATCATACACATTAGCTATTACTCTTAATGTTTATTGGTTAATATTAAAACCGAAAGAGATTTTCATGGCTATTTTTTATTGTTTTTCTAGTTCGTCATTCCACTTGTTGATTATTGCTGAGCAATCAAATGAAAGTGGGGATGAATATGATTGTAACCATTATTCGAAAATAAACTTGCTCTTCGTCGCTGCTGTCCTCGACAAACTGTGCAGCCTAATGAACGAGCAGTGTTTACTATGGTTCATTGTGCTGAACCACGCGGACAGGAAGCTGCTAAAGAAAGGGACAGGAGCGATTAGGAAACTTGACTTCGAGGATTTATTCTATTCACACAACTACACAACAGCTAAAACCGAAGGAGAAGCACTGATGCGTGGGGGAATTGCAAGGGAACAACATACGACACTCTAGACGTGTTGTACAAGGTGGGCAAACGAAAACGAGGATTTGCAAACCAACATCGAAGCCATAAGATACGAAAATTTAATAACTTAAAGAAAAGCGTTATACAAATAAACCAAGAACAATAGAGATGAAGCCTTTGTTCATCGGAGAGAAAATAAACCCTGCGAAGTATCGCAATGCAGTCTGTATTGCTAGTAACACAGGCGGCGTTCCTCCAAGAGTCTACAAGGAAAGGACGAAAGCGACAGTGTGCCGTTGTCACGCACCCTAGGGACAATACTTCACACCTAGGGGAACATTCGGGGTGAGAATTAATTTATCTGTGCTGTGTAATCTCCCCCCTCCTTCCTTTTTCCACCTATTGTCCAGATTAAACAATATCCAGTCCACGTAATTAATAAGCAAAGTCTTTTATGGAGATTTGAGAGGAGCGAAGATTGTAATAAACTGTCAACTTTACTTAGCCTGTCACGTTGAGATGGGACCAGATCTTCTTGTCTAGTGGTCTGATTCTTGAAGCCGAAAATCTAACATCAGGTCCTCACGGTTGGTCAGAGCTAAATGAATTCGAAGATTGTTGCTGTAGATTTTTTTACGTTTATATATTTTCGATTGATTTTCTAACATTTAATATATCATACAGTATTTAGTTTTCTCACATTTGCAAAACTGAAATTACATTGTTCACACCTATTATACAAAAATACGCCAGCCACATCAGAGGCAGGCTTACGGCTTACCCACACTCTGCGGAAATAACAATATTCCAAAGGGTTTACAATTTCTCTTAACAAATGAATTCCTACTAGTTTTCGTTATAGTGTTAATTTAGATTATTCTCTCATAAACGAATAGAGAAATAAACATAACAAACAGTACAGCATTGCGTAAGTAATAATAGAAATTTTAAGTGTGCAAATAATTCGAAATTTCAAATGTTTCTAAAAAAAGTAATTTTAACATTTAAATTAATTTGAATTAGTGGATATTCCATGCAACGCACATGATGAAGACGTTTCATAATGTATCCAGATTTTCTACGATGTCTACTCTAAACTGAGTTTACTAGACAGCCCTTAATTTATTCTTCATATACGAATAGCTTAGTTTCGTTATTCATCTTAATGCACTTCAAATTTTGATTCGCCTCCACTCCATTTCTATATCTGTTACACACATCTAACTCCTATTCTTCTATACAGTAACCCAGAGCCCCTTCTTACACAGTGCTTACCTTTTTGTCTGTTTAATCATCAAATTCATATCGCAATTATGCAATGTTCAATAAAATGCGACAGAAAAATGTGTTCACTTCGCTACATACTGTCAATAAACTGGATTACTGACGAGACTGTTATACATTCTTTCGATTGGATGCCGATACCCTCATTAAGGTCTCACAAACTGTCTGACCATGCGATAATGCTTAATGATGCATCCTTTACATGTAGTGGCTTGCTTTTCTTGGAGAAGAGGAAATTTTTGCTAATTACCTTCTACTGAGTTCCTAACGTGTCAGTATAAAAACTGGAAGAAAGTAAAGCAAATTCATCGTTTTAGACCTAGAATAGATAGAAAACTAGAAAAATTCCAGTTAACTAAGTCTACATATAAGCAGTTAGTAGATCTGGATGAATATTATCAGACAAAACATAGTCTCTGTGTGCTTGGAATACACTTTCAGCATATTTTAAAATATCTGGCAGTGCCATTAATATGCACTGACATTCAGCGTTCACCACCAGTAGCTAGAACCATTATCGTGTTTCTTTGGCATCGTGACCGATTAACTGTAAGGCTCTACTTGCACTAAGATAGTGCACGCGTTATCCAACGCCTGATTACTGGAAGTTCATGTTCCACCTCTGTCCCTGTCGACAGTACTGCGTTTTGATTGTCACTCCACGTTTACTTCCCCAGATGAAGCACTCAGAATTTATGTTACGCTTGGAGCGTAGCTCTTCCAGAATTTAGAGTGAAAGTAGAATATTGCATACATGCTGACAATGTACACGCTTCTGCCGGCCGGGGTGGCCGAGTGGCTCTAGGCGCTACAGTGTGGAACCGCGCGATCGCTGCGGTCGCAGCTTCGAATCCTGCCTCGGGCATGGATGTGTGTGATGTCCTTAGGTCAGTTAGGTTTAAGTAGTTCTAAGTTCTAGGGGACTGATAACCTCAGAAGTTAAGTCCGATAGTGCTCAGAGCAATTTGTACATACTTTTAGGCTAGTGTCTTAAACTACAAAACTGCCATTTTTCAACGAATGTGCCCTTTTCCAGTGGCTAAGATTGTAGTACTGTTGTCTGAGGAAAATTGTCTTCCACATGAAAGCTGATCTCCTTTTAGCCGGAGTTTGGCTCTCATCCATGTCTCTTCGTGTCAACTTTAGTACATGCCGTACTGTAAGTTCTTAAATATTATAGATTATGTAGATGCACAAGGAATATTTACGTTGCTGATTTGATTATCCTGCAGCAGTAAAATACAGAAGTCTGTACTTCACTCCACAGGTTCATGTAGTTTCATTTAATTTCATAAACAGAAAACAGAGCAATGTTTCAAAACATTTGGTTATCCCCGTGTGTTCTTATTTGAATCACCAATTCATTGATGAGACAAAGGCTAGACAGGAAATGTAAGGACTGTAGCTAATTTTTGATATTAAATGAAAGTGTTGTGTTCTCTTTAAAATTATTGTGTCACATTTCCTGCCTATACACTGAATATTTAATTAACAAATGGTTTTTAGCACTGTTCACTGCCCTACCCAATACTGAAGTATCCGGGATAGGTGATTTAGTATAGAGTTTTAGGTTGTTTTTTTTTTGTTGGTAAAAGTTAATTCTAGTACAGTTATGCTGTTTGGTGGATCTCTTTGTCAGATAGTGTCTGTGTTTGCACACCACTTACACTGTTTAGGTTCACGTTACAACACATACACGTACACGGAAGTTAAATTTTAGGAAACCAGATCACATACAACAGTGACGGCTACACTTTGCGAACCGTCTGTCTAGCATGAGAGGTTTCAGAAACTTTCTCTGCGTTTTGTAGACGGATGAAGGTACTGCGTCAATAGTGAAGTTATAACAACTACTTCGTACAACATCTTGCACTTGTGCCGCTTTGCTGGCTAGTACTAAAGTAAGAGCTGTGTATATTTTTATTTACATACCATCAGCATTATTTTCATGATTCGCTCTATTTTAGAGAGTTTTCATTCTTTCTTGACATTTTCGCGTTTTGCTGAAAAGTTGTTGTGTGGACTAAGGTCTATGTTTGGCAGATTATACGCTGTCCATTTTATATACGAGGGATATTCGGAAAGTAAGGTCCGATCTGTCGCCAAATGGCCACGACAGTGAAATTCATAAATATTGCATTTGCCACGATTGATGCACCATCCAGCAACTTTCCTACACAGTTAACTCTCAGACTTTTACATTCGTTGGGCGTTGTACCAAGTTTCCAGTACCCTCATCCCAGAAGGCTACTGCCTATGCTGTCCGTCGCTTGTGTACGCTGTTCTATTCCTCGTTGTCTGTGATAAAATTTTTTCTTCATACACTCGGGTCATGTTAGCAGAGATAAAAAAAAGAGAGAAGCAATTAGTAGCTTTATGGTGGGTGATCAAATACTTCCCATCAAAAATGATGCAGAGGTGACCTCTTTGCCCCTGCACTGTAGTTGTAGTGATGAACGAAAGGCGTGACAGGAAAGTTATGAGGGGTTGCGTAAGATCAGGCGAGACATCACAGCGGTCACCCATTCTTGGCGGGAACACTACTCTTTAGCGCATTTTTACTGTGTCCTCAGAAATGAAACGAGCGACAAGACGCAATCGACCGGCGTATAAGAGACACTGCCCAACACATCTGTTCTAAGTCTCATCAGATTTTCAATGTCAGTTTCATATCAATAGCTCTCGGACATTACTGTCCAAATAACCTTAGAATGCAGGATATTGATTACTTAACCACAACAGGGAACAATTTCTTTTGTGGACAGTCTGTGAAAAAAATTTATCTTCCGCGGTGAATAGAAATTTGTTGTAGCATAACAGCTTTGTTAAATGGTTCAAATGGATCTGAGCACTATGGGACTTAACATCTGAGGTCATCAGTCCACTAGAACTTGGAACTACTTAAACCCAACTAACCTAAGGACATCACACACAACCATGGCCGAGGCAGGATTCGAACCTGCGACCATAGCAGTCGCGTGGTTCCAGACTGAAGCGCCTAGAACCGCTCGGTCACAACAGCCGGCTGCACAGTTTTGTTACGAACGGGTATAATGACTAGCAATATTAGGTCCTGCCGCTGTGTGAGAGAAAAGAGAGAAAGGAAAAGTTCGATGGGTGAAATTAACTTTGACGAACATTAATTACAAATTGTAAATGCAAGTCAAGGGTCAGGAAACACCATGGGCATAGAGGCTCACATTAAGTCATTCATGAGGTAAAGTACAGCACAGATGATTTCGAGTGGAAGCTCACTATCTGACGAATTTTTAGTGGGAGATGAGACACCACAACATAGTGAAACTTGACAACAAAGTAAGACAGCTACGGCAGATTAGAGTTTTGAGTAGATTTCTCTTGTGTAAACTCTACCCGCCCCGTCCTTTGTTGGCACAAGTGTGGTAACGGCAATAGTGTAGAATTGTGACTAAGTTAAAAAAGGTCACAGGAAGGAATGAAAGAGGTATCACGAATAAAATACTAGGTCACAGGAAGAAATACGAAAGCACCAATAACAAAATACTAGGGTAAAGGAAGGGATAAAATCACAGAGCCACTAATTGCCAGTTCAAATTATTCAAGAGGTCAGTGATGAATTCCAGGCAGTAATATAGTGTGTAGAAAGAGACAGAAAATTCGATGAGATGGTTTCCAATTTTTAAATAATTCAGCTGCAGGTTTAAGTGGATTTCTCAAATTAGGTAAATAGGGTAGCATCTACTGCTGTGATAACTCAGGCAAAATAACAAAATCAACAACTGGCTGCTACTATTCGTGGAGTAGATGAATAAATCGAAGCACTGAAATTACAATCAGAAGCAGAGAAAGAGAAACTAGGTACTATTTCTGAGTAAGTTAACGATGTTATTACAAAGATCACAAATTTATCAGTCAACACTGTTAGAGATCCTGAAAACAGATATCCATTCAGTTTCCGGAAACAGAAGAATAGCAAGCTTTGAAATGGTTTCACAGAAGTTGAAATGAAAATCAACCAACAACGGAAACGAGAATTAAATATGACGCGTGATCAACTCAAACAAAATGACAGAAAACTTATTCGAGTTGACGATATTGGTTATTTTAGTAATTGCCATTCAAACAGTTCATATCAACGAGGAAACTCATATCATTCTGGCAAATATTCAACGCATCAAAATCACTTCTGGAGACAAGGTAGTGAACAGTCAGCGTGGCGCAAAAAAGAGCATTCGAGCCCAATGAAGGGTGACAATTTCTTTTACAACGATGCCTTGTTGGTTAGAAAATTTAACGCGTTCCGAAATTTTGGTAAGGAAACCAAGCTTTGCTGCATCAATTCCGGTTTTTATTTCCACCTAATTAGCCACTTGGTGGCAAATTAGATTTCATGTGAAGATACCTAGAAAATGATCAAGCTACATGGATTCCCTGTATAGCGAAATAACGTCTAAGTTACGAAGTATTTTATCACGCATTCTTACCCATCTAGTGGTCACAGGCTATATAAGGCCATTTAAACACGAAATCATTATGGTGTAAAACATGATCAATCAGATATTTTCAAGCCCTTACATTAGTTTCAAGATATTGTGTGGAAGGACCCGTATTTCTCAATCCTTTACAGTCCATCTCAATTCATACATATTTGTTTGACAAATCTACCGACACATTTAAAACTTCTTATACTCGCAGGCAGATGCAAAGCCTGTTTGAAACAATTTCAAAGTTTGTTATGTGAAATGGAGCTGGATAGTTACGATCCCTCGGCTAGAACCAGGCTTTACATTTGCAAACAAAATTCAAATCCACAAAAATTGACGATAGAAGCTATTATCATAGTAAAAGTTATTACAACCGGAAATGTTTCAGACCTGAAAATAGACACCAACAATACGACACACGTAAATGGCGTGGAAGAAGCAATTTTCGTAACAGAGACAAATGACATAACGGGTATCACAACGAAAATTATGGTAATGAAAATCGATTTGTAATGGTAGAGCGGATCCAAAGAGGCAAGTGGAAGTGATCAAAAATCGGCAGCATAATCCATGTGATAACCCACGTCATGAAGTTTTCAAATAACTTCCGGGAATTCAGCTAGGTAGCACTTTCAGCGACCGCCGATATTTCGGCGGGAGAACACCACGCCTTTCTCTAGGCAAACTGCAACGGTTTTTGGTACAGATTCCTAGTCAAGGAAAGGAATATAGTTTGTGCTTGACTCCACTAAACCACAGCGAGCCGGTCAAGGCCGAAATCGTACCAATGTTTCATCACGGAGTTACTGAACCCATAGTTACTTCGTGTAACAGTAAAGAAGAAAAATGGATCTATCACTCTTGTGCCTGACTCAAGACAAACTAACAATATCTTTTTGCCTGAGACAGATAGACCATAAACTTTAGCGAACTCATTCAATATCCCTGTGGTGTAAAGGTCGTCAGTCGACTTACGAACAAGTATATGACATCCTGAGTTACATCCGGATTGTCGAAAAGACATTGCATTACTATACTTTGCAGTATTTAACCAGATTTGTAAATTGTCTTTTCGCTTAACATTACTTCAGCCCTTTAATTCGTCGTTTAAACACTATCCATCGCGATTACCTTAAAAGGGCATGTTAATCTTATTTGACAGTGCAATGATTGGCAAGACGTTTTGGTCAATATACTGTTGTACACTGATTCTTCTACTACAATTCTTTATTTTTAAATCGGGTATTACAGACCAGCTCGAAAAGTCGAAAGTTAAAATTCTGGGACACATGCTGCTACCAGGGCGTATCGAACCTGGTCCGCGGAAGAGAGAAGCCTTTGAGATGATTCTGATTCCCGCTACTAAACGCAATGTTTACAAGTGTTTGGGCTTCTTTTAGCTCTTGTTATGTCTATATCGTATGACAAATCATCCAATATTTCATTGTTACTTTCCCAGTATTAAATTACAGACTTTTGGTGATGGAAGTGAAATTTGATATTCTAGGTACAGTATCGCTATAGTCACCAGAATTAAAAAACTGACGACCTATATACAGGATAAGAAATTGTTCAAATGGGTCTGAGCACTATGGGACTTAACATCTGGGGTCATCGGTCCCCTAGAACTTAGAACTACTTAAACCTAACTAACCTAAGGACATCACACACATCCATGCCCGAGGCAGGATTCCCATAGTGCTCAGAGCCATTTTTGAAGTTCATTTTTGAAGTTCATATCGCAATTACGCAATGCCGGTAAAGTACGAGAGGAAAATTTGACCCCTTTTGGCACAGTACTCACCTTTTTGTGTGTTTGATTTTGAAGTTCATATTGCAAATACGCAAACCTGGACAAAGTGTGAGAAGGAAAATGAGTTCACGACGCTACGTATTGACAATAAACTGGATTACTTACAAGATTCTTATCCAATCCTTCGGTTGGATGCCGATACTCTCATTAGTATGTCACAAAGAGTGTGGTCGAGAGACAATGCGTAATGATGCATCCCTTACCTGTAGTGGCTTGCTTTCTTGGACAGTAGGAGATTTTTGCTAATAACCATCTGTCGAGTTCCCTATGTGTCGGTATAAAAATTGGAAAAGAAAATGAAGCAAATTTTTGTTATTAGATCCGAAATAGACCTTAAGATAGAAAAAATCTTGTTTAACTAAAACTACATTAATACAATTAGTATATTTGGTATGAATGTTATCAGAATCAACATACTCTGTGTGCTTAAAATCTATTTCCATTTTCATCTTGGTTCTAAAATATCTGGCAGTGACATTAATATATAGCACACATATTCAGAGTGCTCCAAAAGTGGCTGCAACAATTCACGTCTTGCGTTGGTCCAGTGACTGAGATTAACTGTAAGGCTCCACTTCCACTAATCGTTCAGTGCAGCAGAACACTGGACATGTGTTTCCCAACGATAACTACAAATCTATGTTCCGCCGCTGTCACTATCGACAGTACTGTGTTTCCCTCATTGTTACCAAACGTTTACTTACCCGAATAAAGCACTCAAACGTAGTTTTACGCTTGCAGCGAAGGTCTTCCAGAAGTTACGATGAAAGTAGAAGAATGCAAATGTTCTGACAACGTATATTAATTTTATGCTAGTGTATGAAACAACTAAACTCGCCCTTCCCAAGGCGAGTGGTCATTTCCAACGACTGGGATTGTATTACAGTTGTTTGAGGAAGACCTTCCACATGAAATCAGATTTCTTGTCTCTTCGTGTCAACATTATTCTGTATCGTACTGTAAGTTCCTAAATAGGTTGTGTATATGGGAATCTTTAATTTGTTTTTTTATTTATTTATCCTGCTGCCATAAAACACATAATTCTATACTTCACTCCTCAGGTTATTGTAGAGACGTTTCATTTAATAAATAGAATTGTGTGCAACCGTTTAGAAATTCATGCTGTCTTCGTGAGCTCTTACTTGAAACAGCAATTTATTGATGTCCTATTCTTGACATCGCTTTCAGACGAAAGCAAGACGGTAAATGTATAGATTCTAGCCGATTTTTGGTATTCAATGACAGTGATGTGAGTTTTATTTTTATTCCCCGTGTCACACATCACATCTGTACATTAAATATTTTTCAGACTGAAGTCTTCAGTATCGCATAATTATGCCACAGGTGGTTTCTTAGCACCGTCCACTGCACTGCACAATTCTGAATATCACAATTAGCTGATTCTGTACACAGCTTTACGTATTCAATTTATTTTTCATAAATTATAATTACAATACAATTATACAGTTTCAGATGAATCTGGCGACCCTTTTCAACAGATAGCGTTTACGTTCGCAAACTAATTACTTTGTTCAGGTTCACGCTACAACACAGAAACGCACACGGCCTTGAAAGAATAGGAAACCAGGCCATATATACTAAAAATTAACAAAAGTTTTATGCGAATAGTTGGGGCACTGTTTTCCTAGGCTGAGATGTTTCAGGAATTTTCTGTTATTTTGGTAGTCAAATGGAGGTATTGTGTCGATTGTCAAGTTATAATAACCACTTCGTACAACAGCTTGCACATGCGCTGCTTTGATAGCTAACACTGATATTTGAAATTGTATATTATTCCTTAGACATTATCATTTGTATTTTCATGATTTATGGTATTTTAGCGAATTTTTATCTTCGTTGAATTTTTCGCGTTTTGATGAAAAGTTATTGTTAGACTCAGATCTCCCTATTGCAGATTTCGATCGGTCGCGAAATGCAGTGAGTTTCCAACAGTTGCTACAACTTTTCCTACATAGTCGCCGCTCCGGTTTAGACATCGTCGATGCTTTTTACTAACTTTTCAATACCCTCGTCATAGAATGCAGCAGCATCTGCTACCTGAAACTTGTCTAAGGTGATCTATTCCTCTTTGTCTGTGATAAAATGTTTTCTTAATAGACAGTGGTTCCTGTGAGCAGAGATGGAAATGAGAGGGAGGCAGTCCCGGGCCTTATGGTGCGTAATCAACCCCTTCCCATCGTAAACGTTGCAGGGGCGACCACCTTGGTGCTGCGGTATGCTGCCGGGAACTATCAGGTAGAAATGAAGAGCGAAATGCAAAGGTACGTTATGTGGGGTTGCATAACATCAGGGGAAACCTTACAGCATGCACCAACACTTGACGGTAGGCGATATTGTTCCAGGCGTCGTCACGTGCTCAGTCTGTGCTCAGAAACCAACACGTCTGTGCAAAACTTTATGAGATTTTCACTGTCTTTTTCCATATCGCGACCTGTCGGACATTACTTTCCGAATAACCCTCTTATAAAGAAATTTTATTAATTTTCCAGTATTGTGCACAGTCTGTGATTGAAATTTTTGACTTTTGTGGGAACAGAAATTTCTTGTTGTATTTCAATTTTGTCACGAAGAGATACTTTGGCTAGCAATATTAAATCCTGTCGTCGAGTGAGAGAAATGAGGAAAGTGCAAAATGAGAGCTCATCATTGGATGTAATTAACTTTGACGAACGTTTAACACAAATTGGAATGGCGAGTGAAAGTTCAGAAAACACTGTTGGCTGATATGCTCATATTATTTCATTATATTATGCTCGTATTACTTAATTGTTGAAACAAAATCCACCACAGATGATTGCGAGAGAAACTTGGGCTTTGATGAATTGTCAGTGGGAGACGAGACACAACGACACAATGAAACGGCGTAACAAACTGAGGGAGCAACGGTAGATTTTAGCTTTGAGTAAATTTCTTCTGTGTGAACTGTATCCGCCTCAGCCTTTGTTGGCACATGTGTCGATTATGGTAACGTCAATACCGTCGAGTTGTTACTGCGGATAAAATCATAAGGGAAGGAAATAAAGAAGTCACAGGAGTAAATTACTCGGTAATAGGAAGAAATACGAAAGTGTTAGTAAGAAAATACTAGGCCAAAGGGAGAGATAAAAGCATAGATACAGGAATTGTCAGTTCAGAGTAAGCAAGAGGTGAAAAAATGTTCAAATGTGTGTGGGAGATCTTATGGGACTGAACTGCTAAGGTCATCAGTCCCTAAGCTTACACACTACTTGACCTAAATTATCCTAAGGACAAACACACACATCCATGACTGTATAAGCAAGAGGTGACTGATGAATTCCAGACAGTAATAAAGAATATGGAGACTAGGCTCATTAATATTGAGACAGAACAGCGTCAATAGAAGGAAACGCGATTAGGAAGAAATATATTAGATGATTTCAAGTTTTGAATCAAAAATGGCTCAGGGTTAAGATGAATTGTTATCTAACGCTATGTACGTTACTAACAAAGTTGACAGGAATTAAGGGGTGCTATCTCAGGAAAGAGTGTAGATGTCAATAAACAGACCTGCTCAAATTTTGAATGTCAAGACCACAAGTAAACAGAAGAACGTAGGTAGAGTGGAAGGGTGTTCTGAGGAAGACAGGAAAAATACCTTCTACGTTTTCCAATCCCATTCTTACGTTTTTCCATATCTGCCGGGCAGTGCTAGATGTTTCCGGTACTAATATGAAGTAAAGAAAGATAATAAATTTAGTTTCCCTTCATATGTGATTCCAATATACTACAGAGAGAAGTCAAGTCACAGATTCGAACAATGTTGGATCACGGAATTACTGAACCCGTCTTAGTTCGTATAACAGTCCTTTTATACTGTAAAGAAGAAACATGGATCTTTCAACTTGTGCTTGAATCGAGACAGATTAACCCGATTATTCTGCCTGAGTCCACAAACCTTAGATGAACTACTTCAAAACTTCTGTGGTATAAATTTCCCATTTTCATTCGCACATAGCATTAAACGTGTCTTCATTTCTTTTCACCGACCATCATCCAATTAAGCTGAATGTTTATGCAAGAACTTAACAAACGTTATAGATTATACTGTCATCACATCTTTAGAAGTGGTCCAAACATACCAAGGGCTTCCAAAACATAATTAACTGGCTATCCCGTGATTCTATTTCACTACTTTCTGTACTGGTGATGAAGAATAAACAGGCGCCGAATCATATTCAGGAACTTCTACTTTTTCCGACAGCACATCGATTACGCCACAAGGCAGTGGTGGACTTAGCACTGGGTAATATTAGGAGAGCTGCTGAAAGACGGAAGAAATTACAACTTGCTAAAATGAATGTAAAGAATGTTCAAAGGTGCGTGAATTTCTAAGCAACCAAACTGCTGAGGTCATCGGTTCCTAGACTTACTCATTACGTAAACTAACTTATAGTAAGGACAACACACTCACCCATGTCCGAGGGAGGGCTCGAACCTCCGGCGGGAAGGGCCTCGCAGTCAGTGACATGGCGCCTCTGACTGCGCGACTCACTCCGCTTCGCGAATGTAAAGAAACTGTACATTTGAGAGAAGATGTTAGTGAAATCTAATAGATTATCTCATCAAGACAAAATCCTTAGTCACAAATTTTTTCTTATTTATATTGAATCCTACCACAAACATAGATTAGCATTCGATAATGCTATTGTAGTTGAAACTTTACATACGCACAAGTGTAAAAAACTTGGTCGTGTTACGGAAGTGAAACCATTTACTGTGTGATAACTTGACGTGACTTGCTGTGAATATTTGATGAACATTTTGTATGTTTGTAGAGAGCTACATTTTTGCATCTAACTGACTGTTATTTATATATATGTGTTGTCCGTTCTTTTGGACATGTTCAAAATAACAGACACCATTTTTGATCGTGACGCCACTGTCAATCAAGGCACAAAGTTAGGTATCGGCCAGTGTCCTCTCGGCCCCACATTCAAATAGGCACGTCGCCAGTTACGCGGCCGTGTTTCCTACTGCCACCACTGCGGCAGGAGGACGTTGCAACGAACGATTACGCCTCTGCCAATGAGGTGCACGCATCCCTCTCCGGAGCTCCAGCAGCAGCTGTACTTAAGTTCAATAACATTTACAGACATTGATTGTGGGAAGAGCTCGACATCAACTGAATAAACATTGTGTTGACGGGTGTCACATTTATAAGTATCTTGTATTAGTACATGTTTCCATATTCAAGTGTACTGTTAGCAACTGTCGATGCAACTATAGCAAGAAAGTTACGTATTACTTTTACTGTTTGACATTAGATATAGAATAAATTAAGATGTGAATTTTCTGTTCACGAAAAGAATCTGATCCTCGCTCCTGTATCCGCTAAAGAAGCACACAGCATACAAGGAAGTCGTAACACAAGGGAATCAAAGACAATAGATGCCAATGGGCATTGATTTATATCAACTGGGCAAGCTGAAAATTTCTGTCCGACTGGGCTTCTAACCTGCGTCTCCTGCTTATTAGGCAGATGCGCTGACCACTACGCCATCCTGACACAATGGTCACCACAACCGTAACGACTACTCTAGTATGCCCCTCGGCGGACAAAATTCTTGACTTACACCACGCTCCGCTGATATATGGCCTCTGCTTATAAACCTCATTACTCGCCGCATCACGCTGATTCCCGTCAGAGTTCGACATTGGTGTGCATCTGCACTGAAGGCATCATTATCCATCATCGCCTTGATTACCATTTTTGATCCTGCAGCCACTATGACTCAAGACAGAAACGAACTAAAGACATTATCTGCCAGCAGGCATCGATTTATATCAATGGGGCAAGTTGAAAATGTCCAAAAGGACGGACACCACATACATATAACTAAGGCGATGACGGCTAATGATCCCTTCACTGCACATGTACACCAAGCTCTAACTCTTACGGGAAATGGAGAGATGGCCGGCCGGAGTGACCGAGCGGTTCTAGGCGCTATAGTCTGGAACCACGCGACCCCTACGGTCGCAGGTTCGAATCCTGCCTCGGGCATGGATGTGTGTGATGTCAAATGGTTCAAATGGCTCTGAGCACTATGGGACTTTAGATCTATGGTCATCAGTCCCCTAGAACTTAGAACTACTTAAACCTAACTAACCTAAGGACATCACACAACACCCAGTCTTTGTGATGTCCTTAGGTTAGTTTGATTTAAGTAGTTCTAAGTTCTAGGGAACTGATGACCACAGCAGTTAAGTCCCATAGTGCTCAGAGCCAATGGAGAGATGCTGCGAATAATGAGGCTAATGACCAGGGACCCTACATCAGTGGTGTGTGGTGTAAGTTGAGATTTGGGGTCTGATGGAAGGCGTGCTAGGGTAGTCTGTGCGGTTGTGGTGACAACTGTGTCTGAATTGAGTAGTTGCCAGCACATTTGCCTGGTAAGTAGGAGAATCAGTTTTGAATCCTGGCCTGACACAAATTTTCGACTTGCCCTATTAATATAAATCAAACCCCCTGGCAACAAATGTCTTCAGTTCCATTGTGTCTTGACTGTTATTATGAACTTACACCCTGAGTCCCTTAAACATGCTGGTGAAGGTATAGCGCAGTGGCTTGCTTCACTGTTTAACGAAATCGTCGTAACAAGCGGACTGCAAAATCTGTTTAAGAGCACGAAGAAAATTGCCATCTTGAAACCGTCAAATTCTGCTAACTACCTCAAAGATTACAGATCCACTACGTTTCTGAGAGAGCGCTGTAAACTTTTGGAGAGAGTACTCTACAACAGGAAAGCACCAACTATCTGGAAACACATTCCCTTACAACAGCTTGGCTTTAGAAGAGACCACACCTGCAGTATTCAGTACACAGACAATTAGTACATAGAGAATAGATTAAATAATCGGAGGACAACAATGGCCGTATTTATTGTCTATTCATCACCATGTATACGGTATGGCGGGAAGGCATGCTTCTGAAGTTCTATGTAACAGAATTACACGATTACGCAATAACATGTTGTGCAACAGAAAATGCATGTTTACCTATATGGTCAAGTAAGAAAGATGAACAGTTTAAATGACGGACTACCACAAGAATCCGTATTAGTCCCAGTACTTTTAAATATATATGTGGCCGTCTTGCCAAAAACGAAACCTAGAACATTTACCTATGCTGATGACATAGCCCTGGTGGCCGAGTCTACTGAAATTATAACTTCAGAAATAACGCTCACCGAGGAATTTCGAACTCTACGTGAGTTTTTTAATGTATGTCGAGTGAGAGTTAACGAAAGCAATACTGAATCTTCCACCTTCCATGTGAGTAACAGGCTTGCTGGTTATAAACCTCAGATTATCTTCAGATATCAGTTGCTGTAATGTAACCCATTCCCAAACCATCTTGGGGGGATCCTGGACCACTCCCTAACATACAGAGGCACCTAATTGAAACAGCCTAAAAATTATAATGAGGAACATCATATTACTCAAACTTCCTGGAACTAGTTGGGGAGCTAAGGCATCACTTCTGAAAACAACTGCCCTCCCACTTGTGTATTCTGTTGGTGAATATTGCTGCCCTGTGTGGTTGAATAGTGTCCTTACAGACATGGTTGATACACAGCTGAATGTGACAACGAGAAGTAGCATAATAACATCCACACCCACAGGATAGCTACCTTTTCTATGTAATATCGACCCACCGAAGATACGACGTCAAGCTGCGTTGAAAAGGAGATGGGTGAAATATTCCAGAAATACCTACCTGCTACTAAACCAGGACTGTGATGTTACTGAAAGGCAACGACGTGAGTCAAGGAATCCCTCCTGGAGATTTGGCAAAAGGCTCATTTAAGGATTCATGTCAGAAACAGCATGCTGGGATTAGTGGTTTGCAGGCAGTCCTGATTCTGAAAGTTTTATTTTTCATCCTACATTAGCCCCTCCTGCATTCCACTTATCTAGGAGGTTGTGGACCACCCTAAATTGCATAAGCATCAAGCGCGGAAGATGCCAGGACTTGAAGCACAAGTGGTGAATCGCTTATAGTGCCAAGCATAACAGCGGATACCAGCGACAAACAGTACACTGCAAGGTCACAGAATGTCCTCCACAGAGATGTGCTGGAACTCTGTTCAGCATACATGAGTTCTCTGAGGATGCAGTCTCCTAGATAGAAACGCAAGACACCCACTCCATAACCAACTGTCTTCAAATATTTAAAGAATTTTGCTATCTATTACAATCTTAAACTTAGAATATTTATTCTGCTTATAAAATTACCTTTTATATGTAATTCATCCAAGTGTTGTCCAAGTTTATTCTATTCACATGGTTAATATTAGCTAATGGACTTAACGTAAGACTTTTCAAATCGGGAGTTTATGTACTTTATTTTATTTGTACTATATGTGTAATCTATTACCATTAAAACCATTGTTGTTCAGTCTGAGTAATGAATCCTTGATCTCCCACAAAATAAATGAGAAAATGGTATATGCATTGTTGTAATTTTTGCTGTAGTATTTCTAGTCACACGTTCTTTCTTATATTCAAGGGATTCATGCCAACAAAAAAAGATACAGTGAAAGATGTATTTAAGGGATGTTACACAGAAGGAATTAATCGTTACTGAGCTGATGACAGCAACTGATAAAAAATTTTACGACGTACATGAGCAATGAAGACAGAAGAGAAGACTGTACAGAATACTTTTACCTTTTTCTTTGTAGTATAAGTATCACGTTATATGTTTTCTTTTAAAGCTGATGTTCCACCCATACCCTTACTGCTTAACTTTTAATGTTATAAAATGTAACTTTGTGGACAGATTCGCTTGTGATAATATTCTCGTCAATTATGACAGCTTTTCGTTGTAGGAACCAACAATATTTGATGAAAAGGAAGTTGAGGGACACAGTGAATCTAGGCAAGAAAAAGTATCTGCCAAAGTAAAGCTCTAGAGCTGCACAAATATCATATGAGATGAAAAAGACTTTTCATTACGCTTAGTGTGGCTGAGGTAATTAATTTTTTCTGTGTGGTGGTAAAACTTTTCTAAAATTTTCTAGTTGGGTTCACAATGTCTCTGATTTTGAAGACGCAGATGACGTTTACAGAGATTGATGAATGATGTGTTGTTCTACTGTGGGATGTTGACAGAGAAAAAATGTGAAAATGTTGTAGAGAAGTTGTTTTACCGATGGTAGTACTGCACTGATATATGTAGAAAGATAAATACAATGCTGATTTTAGATATAAAATATGATATGATTATGAAAAGAGTAGGCTTTGAAAAAAGATGGTAATGAAATAAACAGTGTAGTTAATGAAATATGGGGGTCAAAGTAAGTGTATATGAAGCAGTAGATAAAACATAGTATGATAACGATAAGTTTTTAGTGAGAAAAATGTGATAAGGTTTGAGGAAGAGTATGAGAATTCATAAAGGTACTGTGCACTGAGAGGAAATGTGGGTTACTTCACTTGCATCCTGTTTTCACTGCTAACTTTAGCCAAATCATGCTCCCATGCTCTGTTCTGTTTTCGTTGAAAGAAAAATGCTGAAGATGAAGCAACTAAACAGATACTTTATAATATTATTGAATCAGTAGGTTAAGTATACTTTGGAGTACCATTTTAATACTTACGTTTTTCCCATTTTCTCTGTTAGTATAGGATGGTATTTCAGCGTTTCGTCTTATAACTGCCTGATGACTAACACTCTCTAACAGGATTTTCATTGCAGCTAATTCTCTGAGTCTACTCAATAACCTTTTCTATTGTTAGTCGAATCTCTGTTGTTCCCTGTGACAATATGTCTTTCTCGTTGATTTGTTTCCTATCCTTATATGTGTCTGTAGTGGGTTTCATGTGGTTTGTGTTCTGTGTGTAGTAGGTAAAATGATGAAATATTGTAGGCGCATTATCACAAGTATTATTTCTTCCTTTATTACTTCTTGCCATTAAGTACTAATGTGTAATATTTCGACACGTACTGCTATGCGTATTTTCTTTTGCCACTTACTTTGTAACATCTGAAATGGTTTACATCTATAATTGCTAGCAATATTTTTGCTCTTTTATGTTGTAGTGATTACACTGCACGTGCAGTTTTACTGTAGTAGTACATGGGTTATTAGTGTATTAAACTTTCACGTTTGTACTAAGTTTTTATGAGAAAATTGGTTATATCTGTTTAGACACTACATATGTCATCATACAGATCAATCACTTCTCGTGTTACAACCATTTTATTTCACTTATTCAGTTACAGATTGTGATGCATGTTCTGTTATGTTTCATGTTATTTTTGATGGACTCGGCAGATAGGCAATTATTATCACCAAAGCACACAAACAGCTGTTCTGAAAGAGATGGACATCACTATGCTCATACGATACTATTGCCATTACTGCAAGTGGACAAATGGATGGTACAGTGTGCCATTTAATACTGTCATCATATGCTGTCATCATAAAGGTACTGGACATTCATGACATTATTTAAAATTTTTAAGGTATAAGTTTTGTGTGTTGGAACTGTGAGAGAAGCACTATGACGTTACACATTCTAGCACTATTCACTGCACTGCACAATACAGAATTTCACAGGGTATATTTTATGTTGCTTACTTTTACACAGCTTTAATTTGAATATGCGAAAGATAATATAAACATACAAAAGTACAAAATCATTAATTTATCCAAAGCAAGAAGAAAAGTTCACTGTGCTTCTAAATGCTATGGTTCAGTTTAATCTCATGCATATGCATGATTACAATCTTTACATTTGGAATCTTGTTCGTTTGATGGAAACATAAACCATATAGATTAAATTTAGATTAAATTAGGCTCCTACGAAATTTACTAACATCAGTATTCCCTCTCTCAGGTATTAACATGATACGATATCTGTATAAAACCAAGAAAATCTACACTGTTTCCTTTATCGGTGAAACTCAGCGATTGCCTAATTTTACGAGGACTGTTTTCGTCCTTGAACATCATTAATTATGTTACTATGAGTAAAAGTTTACTTCCCTAAATACTTCCCTAAATACTGAGAACTAGTGTATAGGTTTGAGGTACAATAACTAGATACTCTATTCCCAACCGGGGTCTAGCACTAGACTACATAATCTTATTATTGATCCAAGTATGGACTACACTATCAGCTATAATGGGAAAAAACATCCAGCAAGAAACAGTATGAGGTAAATATGACAGCAAATTTAAACTGGATCGATGAGTTCCGAAAGGAAAAAGGAAGTTACTCAAGGAAGAACTGTGTAATTGTGTGTGTGTGTGTGTGTGTGTGCTGGCATATGTCAGGTGGTTGTGAGGTTTTGTTGATGAGAGACTATGTGTGTATGAGAGAGTGAGAGCGCGTGACTGAATGCGACTGGCGGGGTGAGGGAAGAGGGAGATTGAAGAACATCTACCCTAGCGATACAGGTGGAGGAGTACACATGGGAATTAAGGGTTATTGCTGCGAGGTGCATTCCGGTAAGTAGCTCTGTAGATGGAACGTGGAGGCCGTGCCGGTCGCCTCACATTTAAGATACGTCTCCTAAGGTTTCCGAAAAATTTCCGAATGGGTTTGATACAGGTTATTAATACAGTAACAAGCAAGAGCGTAAGTAATGTTTTACCAACATTTACAGTTATTCTGTTTACCAAAACAGAAGTTTTATCATCTTCACTTGGAGGCTCTACAGTACTGCTGACCGAGGGATTTTTACCCTCTGGTCTTGTCGTTGTATCATCCGTGATCGGTCCACCTCGATTCGGAGACAGGGACGTAAAGCTGTTGAGTGGTAATTCCTGTAGGTGAGACTGTAATGTAGAGCTTGCAACTTCTCCATATTCTTCAGATTCGCCGTGGTTCGCAGCTTCAATCCTGTGATAATAGAAAGATAAATAATCATTACTAGCGTATGTGAACTTGTCTTGGTAGGAATTTTGTCTTAATTCATTTACTTGTATCTATATCTACGTACATGCTCCGCAAACCACCGTACGGCGCACGGCGGAGGATAACTTTTACCACTACTAGTCATTTCCTCTCCCTTTCTGTTCGTGTACACAGCGATGGAAAGCGACTGTCTAAGAGCCTCCGTACGAACCCTTATCTCTTGCATCTTACCTTCATGGCCCCTAAGTGAAATGTAAGTTGGCGGCAATAGAATGTTTCTGCAGTCGGCATCAAATGTCGGTTTTGTAAATTTGCGCAGAAGTGACCACCGTCTTTCCTCCAGGGATCCCAATTTGATTTCACGAAACATCTCCGCAATTCTTGTGTGCTGATCATATCTTCTGGTAACAAATCTGGCAGAGTACTCGTCGAAGGTTGCACAGTTCGAAATATCCATAAAGTACCAAGGGAAATAGGCAGTACATTTGAAACGTTTATGCAACGACTCCAATTAAGGGGCAATAGTGTAAATGACTGATCTCGCTTTGTGACAACAGCCAGTATGGCCTTGCTGTGCTGACACTGCGAACGGGTGAGAGCAAGGGGAAGCTACAGCCTTTATTCTCCCGAGGACATGCAACTCTGTTGTATGGTTGAATGATGGACTCATTCTCTTCGGTAAAATATTCCAGAGGCAAAATAGGCCCTATCTATTGACAGGAACGACTTAGGAGGATGCTGTCAGCGGGAAAAACGAAATTTGCATTCTAAGGATCGGAACGTGGAATGTTACATTCCTTAATCATGTGGGCAGGTAGTAAAATTTATAAAGGGTAGTAGACAAGATGAAGTTAGATATACTCGGATTTAGTGAAGTTCGGTGGCAGGACAAACATGAGTTCTGGTCAGGTGAATACAAAGTTAGAAATACACAATCTAATATAGGTAATTCAGGAGTGGGTCTAATACTGAATAACAAAATATGAATATGTGCAATCTGCCATAAGCAGCGCAGTGAACGCCTTATCTTAGCCAACACAGAAACAAAGCCAACACCCACCAAAGCAGTACAAGTTTGGATGTCAACGAGCTCTGCAGATGATATAGATATTTAAATAACGTGTAATGAGATAAAAGGATATATTCGGATAGTAGAGGGCGAGGAAAATTTAATTGTGGTGGATGACTGGAGTTCGGTAGTAAGAAAAGAAAGAGAAGGAAAGGTAGAAGGAGAATATGGGCTGGGGAAAACACATAGAAGAGGAAACCTTTTGTTAGGATTTTGCGCAGAGCGTAATTTACTTATCGCTAACATTTGGTTTAAGAATGAAGGAAGAACGTTGCATACACGGAAGAGACCAGGCTACACCGGATGATTTCAAACTGAGTAAACAGAGCTTGCTGGAATAGATTAGAAACTGTAAGACATTTCGAGGTGTTGACCTGTCCGCCTCCTGTAGCTGAGTGGTCAGCGCGACAGAATGTCAAACGTAAGGGCCCGGCTTTGATTCCCGGCTGGGTCAGAGATTTTCTACGCTCACGAACTGGGTGTTGTGTTGTCCTAATCATCATCATTTCATCCCCACCAATTCGGAAGTCGCCGAAGTGGCGTCAAATCGAAAGACTTGCACCCGGCGAACGGTCCACCCGACGGGAGGCCCTAGTTACACGACACTTAACTTGGGAGTAGACGTGGACTCTGACCGTCTTTTATTGGTTATGAACTGTAGATAAAACATACAAAGACAGATGTTTGTTAACATCTAATATAATTTTAAGTTTTAGCAAATGTTTCTTGAAGGCATTTGTTTGGAGCGTACCATTGTACAGAGGTGAAACGTGGACGACAATCAGTTCGGACAACAAGAGAACAGAAGCTTTAGAAATGTGGTGCTACTAAAGAGTGTTGAAGATTAGATAAGTAGATGGCGTAATTGACGGAGAGGTATTAAGAACTGTGACTCTCTCCTAAAAGTCGTCATTCGCATTTTCTCTGGGGATTCCATAGATATTTGCAATTTCGTGTTTGCATTGTATCAGTTCAGACAAATAGTGTCCATCACACCGCTCACGCGGTGCCCATTGAAGACGAAAAAAAAAAAACTGGAATTGTACGTCTCCATTCGATAGATTACTCCGACATTTGTCTATTCTGAAATTCTTTTCATGAACATGTGTTAACAGTGATAGTAAAATACCAATAATAAACCGCAGCCCAGCAGCGACTCAGTAGCGCTGGATGCTTGCTGGTGGGAGTCAGCGCGGGCCACGGCATTGCTGTCGCTGCTGGAGTGCTGTATCGATTATTCTCATGTTTTACTGTCCCAGTTAATACATATCGATAAGACGAATGTAACACTAGCTTAAATGTTCGGGCTGATTACAGCTACAATTTGCAATAACGAAACTGCAGATAGCTGCCCAAACACCATATAAAGTGCTCTGACGACTCTTAGATGTATATACGGGGTGTAACACGTATAAGAGCAGATGTCTATATATGTGGTACATTAATACGGATGTACACGAATCAGATTGTTGGTTGTGTATTTCTGCGTCGAACAGTTTTCCCAGAGACATGTCACGAACTTTGTGACCTGAGGTTTTTTGCACGGTCGTTTTGCTGTGCTGCCTAGGGAAAAAGAAAGCTTTAATGGCTCGCTCTTGCGACGTGTACTCAGAGGTACAAACCCTTTGTAATGTCTATAATTATTGGTCTGCAGATGACGTAAATACTGATGTATTTCAAACACCTATTTTGTGTTCCTACAAATTCTTCTATTTTCCACTATCATTATTGCTATCAATATCGCAATTATTAATCCTGTTGTTATTACTATTATTATTACTATTATCACCATCAGTGGCTGTAGTGGAAGTAGCACGAGTAATGTCAGTGTGCCCTCCCGGATAGCGTCGCGGTCTACCGCGCTACTTCCCGACCTGGAAGGCATGCCAGTCCACGGCACGAGTCCGCCCGGTGGATTAGTATCGAGGTCTGGTGTGCTGGCCAGCCTGTGGACTGTTTTTAAGGCGGTTTTCCATCTCCCTTGGCGAACGCGGGCTGGTTGCCCTTATTCCGCCTCAGTTACACTATGTCGCGCGACTGCTGTGGAAACACTGTCTCCATGTACGTGTACACCATAATTACTGTACCATGCAAATATTGGGGTTACACTCGTCTGGAATGAGAATGAGACGTTCCCGGGGGGATCCACTGGGTTTGGTGTGGAAAGGCGGTGGGGTGGGTAGACTGCTGCGGCCTGTTGTTGGGTTGCGCACCACTAAGGGCTACGGCGGGACTAAGCCTCTCCGTCGTTTCTAGATCCCCGGTTCAATATACAATACATAATGTCAGTGTTAACTTGGTTAATTCATAGTGAATATAATTTACTCACACCACCATTTCAGCCACTCGACTCATTTTAATACTAGTTGTCATACTAAAATTGTTATTACCTAAGTTAACTGTGATGTAATAGATATTGTGTGTGTGAATCGTGCTCTGATGTAAGAGAGGGCCGGATGGCCCTAAATAGAGCAGGTTAAATAAATATAAGAAAAACCAGGTGGGTTGCTGTAACCACACCGCCTGCTCCCCCCCACCAAGGCGACGGATAGGGGAACACCCATCAACCCATCAGATATTATGGCTACGGAGAAAATAAAATACTCAGGGCGGACCAAAAAATAGCAGAGCAAATTCAAGCATCATGGTAGCCAGTTTGAGCATCTTCCCGTTCAGCGACTGTCCACCCAGAGGTGCGGCTGTAAATGGAAGCTCCAGGAACTAACAATGCCTGTTTCCCATTTCCCAGTGGAAATACTATGCCAACGATATTACCCTTGCGAGGAATAACAACCAATCTACCCGTAACAGACGGCAACCAAAAACTCGGTTTCTGGGAAACCTTGACTGAAACGGTAGTACGGGAGGTCGAAGTTCCGTGGCAAACTTCCTCACAAAATTGCTCCGTATCCTGCAGCTTTCATCTTAAACACACTGAACCAACCAGGAAAACTGGACAACATAACATTAGAGCTCGATAAACAAAAGACAATGATGATTGCCCTAGTGGAAACACACATAAGAGGCAAAGATACAATGGATTATGGAAACTACCGCATTTTCAAATGCAGCTCGGAAAAACTAGTCGCCAAGTGTGCTCCACTCCTTGGCATGGCCTTCATGGTAAGCAGGACGATAATCAATACATTCAGTTACCACACTAAGCAATAGGCTAATGAAAACGCGCCTACAGGTCGCAAACAAGAAATATACCATCATCAATGTACAAGCCTCACCATTGGGGATTTTAAAAAAGACCCCAAATCAACAGAGAAATTCTGGGGAACGTTAGAAACAGTAATAGCAAAGATCCCTAAAGACGACATCAAAATTTGGCTAAGTGATTTCAGCGCAAAAATTGTCTGAGAAAAAAAATTGCTAGAATACAGAGGAAAAGTTTCCCGTACACGAATATGCAAACTAAATTGGCTTGAGAGTCATCGAACAATGCCAGCAGAACAATCTTAAGAATACGTCAACACACCTCAGGAAATAGCCACGAAATCAGAAAACATGATGACCACCCATTCAGCAGATGGGAGAGTTCCAAATGCACCATGTAGTGATATCGTACACACGTCCAGAAAGAGATTCGTCGCATTCAAGTACGCAGAGGTACGAATGTGAATTCAGGCCACAATCTAATTCGAATAAAAAACAGAATTGCAGGGAAGAAACTCCGCTTGAAAAGAAGACACAGAGAGAAGGCTGACACGGAAAGGATAACAGAACCCATCATAAAGCAGTAACGGTAAAGAAAACAAGGTAACATATGGGAAAAAACCTTGGACCAAAGTCATTACAGGAATCTACACAAATAATCTCAATCAACTGACAAACTAGAAAATCTTTTTGTCGACTGAAAATGTGCACATATCTACCCGCTGCTCAAGAAGGGAGATATGACGTATATGAAAAATTACAGAGGGATCTCCCTGCTATAAGTCATCTACCAAATTTTCTTAGCGTGCTTACTCCAGAGAACACAACAGTCACAATACAAAAATTGTGAAAGCCAGGCAGGCTTCCACCCTGGTCGATCTGGACAGAATATATGTTCAACACGAAAAAAATTATCAGGAATACTGCAATTATCTTCACTTTCATAGATTTGAAGAAGGCATAAAATTACGTTGCCTGACAATCGTTGATCAACATCAACGAGAACAAGGACTTGACCCAAAAGCCCTGCGACTGATCGGACAGACACTACCTGACACAACATTGAAAGTTAAATTCATGGGTGAAATCTCTGACCCCTTCATGATCAATACTGTCCTGTCCTGGACAAAGCAATGTGAGAATGGGAAAATAGCTGAAAATCCAAGGACGGTCCCGGGACGAGATAGAAATCTCAAACCGAGCTTTAGCAGACGACCAGATCATACTCTCGATAACGAAGCAACGTAAATAGGCAAAACACGGCGCTCCGATCGGCAGTTCCTATGGAAGACAGCAAGTGTCTGGCTGAGTTGTTAGATCGGTTACTGCTGCTTCAATGGCAGGTTATCAAGTTTTAAGTGAGTTTCTACGGGATGTTACAGTCGGTGCACGAGCATTGGAACACAGATTCTCCGAGATAGCAATGAAGTGGGAATTTTCCGGTACGACCATTTCACGAGTGTACCCGCGAATATCAGGAATCCGGTAAAACATCAAAGCTTCGACATCGCTGCTGCTGGTAAAAGATCCTGCAAAAACGGGACCAACGACGACTGAAGAGAATCGTTCATCGTTGTAGAAGTGCTACCCTTCCGCATATTGCTGCAGATATCAGTGCTGAACCATCAACAAGTGTCAGCGTGCTAACCATTGAACGAAAAATTAACGAAATGGGCTTTAGGAGCCGAAGGCCCACTCCTGTACCCTTGATGACAGCACGACACAAAGCTTTACACGTCGCCTGGGTCCGGCAACACCGACATTAGACTGTTGATAACTGTAGACATGTTGCCTGGACGGTCGAGTCTCGTTTAAAATTGTAGCAGGCGGATGGACATGTACGGGTATGGTGACAACCTCATGAATCCACGGACCCTACATGTCAGCAGAGGAATGTTCAAGTTCGTGGAGGCTCTGTAATGGTGCGGAGCGTGTGTAGCTGGATCGGTAGGAGCCCCCTGATACGATTAGATGCGACTCTGACAGATGACACGTACGTAAGCATCCTGTCTGATAACCGACATCCATCAATGTCCATTGTGCATTCCGAGGAACTTGGGCAATTCCAGAAGGACAATGCGACATCTCACACGTCAAGAATTCCTAGAGACTGGCTCCAGGAACATTCTTCTGAGTTTTAACACTTCCGCTGCCCATCGAACTCCTGAGACATGAACGTTATTGACCATATCTGGGACGCCTTGCAACGTAGTGTTCAGAAGAGATCTCTACCACCTCACACTCTCCGGAACTATGGACAGCCCTGCAGGGTTCATGGTGTCTCCATGAAGAAAAAATGGAAGAGCCTTGTAAGGTCAGAAAAAAATGCTCAAATGAGACATCATGCTTTGCGTTATCCTACAAAATTTTGACACAAATTGAAAGAATATATTTTAAAAATATGTGTACCTGATGTCCGTCTGAAAGTTTATTAGAGCATCTTGTAAATATGTGAACTAAATCAGTCAATAAATCTTCGAGATTTTTGATAACGGCGTTAAAGACAACCTGACTTTCTGTAGTAGTATTGATATACAGGGTGAAACATAACTGGATTGACCAAATAGTGAAAACAATGTCTAGTAGACATGTGCAGTAAAATGCGTACCTTAAGAAAAGAAATGGTTCTTATGGCTCTGAGCACTATGCGACTTAACATCTGAGGTCATCAGTCCCCTAGACCTACAACTATTTAAACGTAACTAACCTAAGGATATCACACACATCCATGCCTGAGGCAGGATTCGAACCTGCGACCATAACAGCACTGTGGTTCCGGACTGAAGCGTCTAGAACCGCTCTGCCACAGCGGACAGCGCGTACCTTAAGAACAATGATAACTTGTTAGTCTTCGATACTGGGAATTACATCCCTTGTATTGCACGTTCTTGCCTTTCCATATTTTGAGTGAAATTCTAGTGACAAAAACAAGAATATAAAAACCCGTTAACATGGGCTCTAAGATGAACACCTCAAGAGATAATACCATCTATTTTAGTAGAAGAGACATACTTCAAAATGTCGAAGATTAACAGGTGCTCATTGCTCTTAAGGTACGCATTTTATACCCCATGCCTACTAAACCTTTTTCTTGTTTTGGTCCATACTACGAACTCTGAAATACTTTCGGAGAAGATCTTGTTCACACAATATATAAATATACGAGGGCAGTTCAATAAGTAATGCAACACATTTTTTTTCTGAAACAGGGGTTGTTTTATTCAGCATTGAAATACACCAGGTTATTCCCCAATCTTTTAGCTACACAACACTATTTTTCAACGTAATCTCCATTCAATTCTACAGTCTTACGCCACCTTGAAATGAGGGCCTGTATGCCTGCACGGTACCATTCCACTGGTCGATGTCGGAGCCAACGTCGTACTGCATCAATAACTTCTTCATCATCCGCGTAGTGCCTCCCACGGATTGCGTCCTTCATTGGGCCAAACATATGGAAATCCGACGGTGCGAGATCGGGGCTGTAGGGTGCATGAGGAAGAACAGTCCACTGAAGTTTTGTGAGCTCCTCTCGGGTGCGAAGACTTGTGTGAGGTCTTGCGTTGTCATGAAGAAGGAGAAGTTCGTTCAGATTTTTGTGCCTACGAACACGCTGAAGTCGTTTCTTCAATTTCTGAAGAGTGGCACAATACACTTCAGAGTTGATCGTTTGACCATGGGGAAGGACATCGAACAGAATAACCCCTTGAGCGTCCCAGAAGACTGTAACCATGACTTTACCGGCTGAGGGTATGGCTTTAAACTTTTTCTTAGTAGGGGAGTGGGTGTGGCGCCACTCCATTGATTGCCGTTTTGTTTCAGGTTCGAAGTGAAGAACCCATGTTTCATCGCCTGTAACAATCTTTGACAAGAAATTGTCACCCTCAGCCACATGACGAGCAAGCAATTCCGCACAGATGGTTCTCCTTTGCTCTTTATGGTGTTCGGTTAGACAACGAGGGACCCAGCGGGAACAAACCTTTGAATATCCCAACTGGTGAACAATTGTGACAGCACTACCAACAGAGATGTCAAGTTGAGCACTGAGTTGTTTGATGGTGATCCGTCGATCATCTCGAACGAGTGTGTTCGCACGCTCCGCCATTGCAGGAGTCACAGCTGTGTACGGCCGGCCCGCACGCGGGAGATCAGACAGTCTTGCTTGCTTGACCTTGCGGCGATGATGACACACGCTTTGCCCAATGACTCACCGTGCTTTTGTCCACTGCCAGATCACCGTAGACATTCTGCAAGCGCCTATGAACATCTGAGATGCCCTGGTTTTCCGCCAAAAGAAACTCGATCACTGCCCGTTGTTTGCAACGCACATCCGTTACAGACGCCATTTTAACAGCTCCGTACAGAGCTGCCACCTGTCGGAAGTCAATGAAACTATACGAGTCGAAGCGGGAATGTTTGAAAATATTCCACAAGAAATTTCCGGTTTTTTCAACCAAAATTGGCCGAGAAAAAAAATGTGTTGCATTACTTATTGAACTGCCCTCGTAATGAGTAAGACATACGTGAAAATAAATAATTTAATCAGTCATTGGCCGGCAGGGTTTCGGCAGTTTCCTATCGTTCTCCCAGCTGATTTTATTCAGGGGGTGGGAGGTTGTTAATGATTTTAGAAGGTAGTGTAATTTGACATTTCTGTCCATCTGGCTACCTGATCACTTGAAATTTAATTGGGTAGTCATAGACAGGATATCGTTTGTTGTGTTGCATCGTCCGCCAATAGTGCTTGGCTTATGATACATGCATGAGTATATCCTGCAGATTCCCCCATAATACAAACCGTGACAAACCATTATCACACTGTGGTGAAGATCCGCACCAACAGTTGTCGATATACAAGATCCTGGATCCTGTGGACCCTAAGAAATGTAGATTGTATGCCTTTCCAACGAAGAAGAATGCTGACAGATTTTAAGCCCGGAAAGCGAGCTACAGGTGGTTCTCTCTGTGTCGCTGTCTCTTTCTCTCTCTCTACCTCCCTTTCTCTCTCTCTCGCAGCTGCTATTGAGTGTCAGGATATATGTGTTTCTGACAGTAACAATGGATACAGCAATGCAAATCGACAGAAGAAGAGCGTTCGAAATCATGAAGCAGTGAACACGAGCAGGTAGGAGAGTTCCTAGCTGACTACCTTCTGGCTGCCAACGACAGTGATTATTCCCGTAGTAATAAGTCAGCACTATATTGGTATAATTCATTTACCAGATCAGCTACAAGAGTTTTAGTGCTGAATGGAAGTTCAGTACATGGCCAGGATTCGAGTTCGCTTCACTAAATTTCGCATACAAATTGGTTTCCGAGCCGGCTTCGTGGACCGACATACATCGTAAACAGGCCAGTGGTCCACTTCAAAAGAATAAATATCCTCTGAGCTCTTCCACAATACTGCGGGGCAAGCGTCCCTGACAGAAAGCATACGGGCAATAATTGATAGAATCAATCGGTACGACAGATAGCTGTAAAAAATGTTATTTGCAGCGCATATTTCGCTAATGGGTAAAATTTGATCGTCCCACCAACGCTACATACAGGCCATACTGTATTTCCGTCTAACTTTATTATGTGCCCTATTTTGGGCGCACTTGTCTGAGGTTTTTATTTACATATGAACTGAAAGTTACTAACCTACCACTTTTTTAAACTTTACTATAGAAGTACACGAAGTTGTTTAAGAGAAGACGTATGGGGATATACACGGGGTCATATAAAATAATGTAGCCTTTACTGTATGAGAGATAACGTAACCAAGTATTTCACATGTTGTCATTATCTTATTGCCTATAATATGGATTTCCTTATCAGTTGTTTTGTCAAATAGTTTGGCCAGCTCTGTGATGGATACTTTAAGAACACATATTACCACACGAGGAAAATTTTCTCGAAGGTTACTTTACTTATCACTTTCAAGGTTACTCTTAGTAATTAAATAAATAGCTCTGTGTAACTGTTTTTAACATCAGTCAGAGGACTCTCGTAATTATTTCTTAAAATTATGTGTATGATAATTAGAAATATTTATTTCAAAAAAATTTAAATAAATTTGGCTGTAATTCACTTTGAAAAATTTTGTACCATATGAAGTCGTACTATTGTATGCATACAGTCTGTACCAAATTTCACCATTTTATGTACAGTGATTCAGAAGAAAATGTTTCTCATACTTTGATAAATGGAACATAAGGGAAATGTAGAAAAATTATGTTATTAGCATTTGTGTCAGAAACAAGAACCTTAAATTTGGCCATAACCACAGTTTTGGTGTTTTTAGTCTTCATGTAGTTCTTTTTATTTAGTCTTGTCCTTCTGGTGTGCCATTTTGGCAAAATCCTCCACTGACATTTCAGAGCGAGCAGTACACCGTCAGTATCTTCATTAGGTTTTTAGTGAAACAAATTCCATCAAATCCGAGTTTAATGAGGGTCCTAATTCTTACACTGTGGCCATCTAGCGTTTACCTGACAAGCATCCTATGAGGAAATTTTCACAATAGTATGTTGTCTCTGGGCGTGTGTTCCAAATGAGCTTATTAAAGATTTCGTTTGGGAGTTGTTTTGCACCATGTGTGCATTTCCTTAATAAATCGTAATTAATCACATCGTAAATTGGCTCACAGCCATTTTTGCTATACAGGTACACTACTGACCATTAAAATTGCTACACCACGAAGATGACGTGTTACAGACGCGAAATTTAACCTACAGGAAGATGATGCTGTGATATGCAAATGATTAGCTTTTCAGAGCATTCACACAAGGTTGACGCCGGTGGCGACACCTACAACGTGCTGACATGAGGAAAGTTTCAAACCGATTTCTCATACACAAACAGCAGTTGACCAGCGTTGCCTGGTGAAACGTTGTTGGGAAAACTCCTGTAAGGGGGAGAAATGCCTACCATCACGTTTCCGACTTTGATAAAGGTCGGATTGTAGCCTATAGCGATTGCGGTTTATCGTATCGCTACATTGCTGCTCGCATTGGTCGAGATCCAATGACTGTTAGCAGAATATGGAATCGGTGGGTTTAGGAGGGTAATACAGAACGCCGTGCTGGATCCCAACGGCCTCTATCACTAGCAGTCGAGATGACAGGCATCTTATCCGCATGGTTGTAACGGATCGTGCAGCCACGTCTCGATCCCTGAGTCAACAGATGGGGACGTTTGCAAGACAACAACCATCTGCACGAACAGTTCGACAACGTTTGCAGCAGCATGGACTATCAGCACGGAGACCATGGCTGCGGTTACACTTGACGCTGCATCACAGAGAGGAGCGCCTGCGATGGTGTACTTAACTACGAGCCTGGGTGCACGAATGGCAAAACGTCATTTTTTCGGATGAATCCAGGTTCTGTTGACAGCATCATGATGGTCGCATCCGTGTTTGGCGACATCGCGGTGAACGCACATTGGAAGCGTGTATTCGTCGTATCACCCGGCGTGATGGTATGGGGTGCCATTGGTTACACGTCTCGGTCACCTCTTGTTCGCATTGACGGCACTTTGAACAGTTAACGTTACAATTCAGATGTGTTTCGACCCGTGGCTCTACCCTTCATTCGATCCCTGCGAAATCCTACATTTCAGCAAGATAATGCACGACCGCATGTCGCAGGTCCGGTACGGGCCTTTCTGGATACAGAAAACGTTTGACTGCTGCCCTGGCCAGCACATTCTCCAGGTCTCTCACCAATTGAAACCGTCTGGTCAATGATGGCCGAGGAGCTGGCTCGTCACAATGCGCCAGTCCCTACTCTTAATGAACTGTGGTATCGTGTTGAAGCTGCATGGGCAGCTGTACCTTTATACGCCATTCAAGCTCTGTTTGACTCAATGCCCAAGCGTATCAAGGCCGTTATTACGGCCAGAAGTGGTTGCTCTGGGTACTGATTTCTCAGGACCTATGCACCCAAATGGCGTGAAAAGGGAATCACATGTCAGTTCTAGTATAATATATTTCTACAATGGATACCCGTTTATCATCTGCATTTCTTCTTGGTGTAGCAATTTTAATGGCCAGTAGTGTATCTTCTCTGATGGCAGGAAATACAAAATATCGCAACCAAGGACAGAATCGTGTAGTAACGGGGACGTGGCGCTACGCAGATCGAAACACGTTGAATTATGAATCACTTGTTGCACGAATTAAACTCTGAAAACTGCAGACAAAATGTTAAACATGCTACAGAACTATATATTGGCAAAAGAAAGTTTCAAAGTTTTTGATCAGTTTTGCACATATCCCCCTTAATTCTGAAATTATATATTACAATGAACCGTGGACCTTGCCGTTGGTGGGGAGGCTTGCGTGCCTCTGCGATACAGACATCCGTACCGCAGGTGCAACCACAACGGAGGGGTATCTGTTGAGAGACCAGACAAACGTGTGGTTCCTGAAGAGGGGCAGCAGCCTTTTCAGTAGTTGCAGGGGCAACAGTCCGGTTGATTGACTGATCTGGCCTTACAACACTAACCAAAACGGCCTTGCTGTGCTGGTGCTAAGAACGGCTGAAAGCAAGGGGAAACTACAGCCGTAACTTTTCCCGAGTGCATACAGCGTTACTGTATGGTAAAATGATGATGGCGTCCCCTTGGGTAAAATATTCCGGAGGTAAAATAGTCCCCCATTTGGATCTCCGGGAGGGACTACTCAGGAGTACGTTGTTATCAGGAGAAAGAAAATTGGCGTTCTACGGTTCGGAGCGTGGAATGTCAGATCCCTAAATCGGGCAGGCAGGTTAGAACATTTAGAAAGGGAAATGGACGGGTTAAAGTGGGATATAGTGGGAATCAGTGAAGTTCGGTAACAGGAGGAACAAGACATCTGGTCAGGTGAATACAAGTTATAACTACAATATCAAATAGGGGTAATGCAGGAGTAGGTTTAATAATGAATAAATAATAGGAATGAGGGTACGCTACTACAAACAGCGTTTTGAACGCATTATTGTGGCCAAGATAGATACGAAGCCCACACCTACCACAGTAGTACAAGTTTATATGCCAACTAGCTCCGCAGATAACGAAGAGAATGATGGAATGTATGATGAGATAAAATAAGTTATTTAGATAGTGAAGGGTAACGAAAATTAAATAGTCATGGGTGACTGGAATTCGATAGTGGGTAAAAGAAGAGAAGGAAACGTAGTAGGTGAATATGGAGGGGGGTAAGGAATGAAAGAGGAAGCCACCTGGTGGAATTTTCCACAGATCATAACTTAATCATAGCTAACACTTGGTTCGAGAATCATGAAAGAAGGCTGTATACATGGAAGAAACCTGGAGATGCTGGAAGGTTTCAGATAGATTATGTAATGGTAAAACAGAGATTTAGGAACCAGGTTTTAAATTGTAAGACATTTCCAGAGGCAGATGTGGACTCTGACCACAATCTGCTGGTTATGAAATGTAGATTAAAACTGAAGAAACTGCCAAAAGGTGGGAATTTAAGGAGATGAGACCTGGATGGACTGACTAAACCAGAGGTTGTACAGAGTTTCAGGGAGAGCGTAAGGGAAAATTGACAGGAATGGGGGAAAGAAATACAGAAGAAGAAGAATGCGTAGCTTTGAGATATGAAATAGTGAAGCCAGCAGAGGATCAAGTAGGTAAGAAGACGAGGGCCAGTAGAGATTGTTGAGTAACAGAAGAAATATTGAATTTAACTGATGAAAGGAGAAAATATAAAAATACAGTAAATGAAGCAGGCAAAAAGGAACACAAACGCCTCAAAAGTGAGATCGACAGGAAGTGCAAAATGGCTAAGCATGGATGGCTAGAGGACAAATGTAATGATGTAGAGACGTATAGCACTAGGCGTAAGATAGATACTGCCTACAGGATAATTAGAGAGACCTTTGGAGAAAAGAGAACCACTTGCATGAATAACAAGAGCTCAGATAGGAACTCAGTTCAAGCAAACAAGAGAAACCAGAAAGGTGGAATGAGTCTATAGAGGGTCTATACAAAGGCGATGTTCTTGAGGACAATATTATGGAAATGGAGGAGGATGTCGATGAAGATGAATTGGGAGATATGATACTGCGTGAAGAGTTTGACAGAGCACTGGAAGACCTAAGTCGAAATAAGACCACGGGCGTAGACAACATTCCATTACAACAACTGATAGCCTTGGGAGAGCCAGTCCTGACAAAACTCTACCATCTGGTGAGCCAGATGTATGAGATAGGCGAAATACGCTTAGACTTCATGAAGACTATATAATTCCAATCCCAAAGAAAGCAGGTGTTGACAGATGAGAAAATTACCGAACTATCAGTTTAATAAGGCACGGCTGCAAAATACTAACCCGAATTCTTTACAGACGAATGGAAAAATTGGTAGAAGCCGACCTCGGGGAAGATCAGGTAGGATTCCGTAGAAATGTTGGTACACGTGAGGCAATACTGACCCTAAGACAAATCTTAGAAAGTAGATTAAGGAAAGGCAACCCTACTTTGAAGGTCGCCGATGACATTGTAATTCGGTCAGAGACAGCAAAGGATCTGGAAGAGCAGCTTAACGGAATGGACATTGTCTTGAAAGGAGGATATAAGATGAACATCAACAAAAGCAAAACAAGGATAATTGAATGTAGTCGAATTAAATGGAGTAATGCTGCGGGAATTAGATTAGGAAATGAGACGCTTAAAGAAGTAAATGAGTTTTGCTACTTGGGTAGCAAAATAACTGATGATGGTCGAAGTAGAGAGGATATAAAGTGTAGACTGACAATGGCAAGAAATGCGTTTCTGAAGAAGAGAAATTTGTTAAAATCAAGTATAGATTTAAGTGTCAGGAAGTCGCTTCTGAAAGTATTTGTATGAAGTGTGGCCATGTATGGAAGTGAAACGTGGACGATAAGTAGTTTGGACAAGAAGGGAATAGAAGCTTTCGAGATGTGGTGCTAAAGATGAGTGCTGAAGATTAGATGGGTAGATCACATAACTAATGTGGAGGTATTGAATAGAATTGGGGAGAAGAGAAATTTGTGCCACAACTTGACTAGAGGAAGGGTTCGCTTGGTAGGACATATTCTGAGGCATCAAGGGATCATCAATTTAGTATTGGAGGGTAGCATGGAGTGTAAAGATCGTAGAGGGAGGCCAAGAGATGAATACCCCAAACAGATTCAGAAGGATGTAGCGTACAGTAGGTATTGGGAGATGAAGAAGCTTGCACAGGATAGAGTAGCACGGAGAGCTGCATCAAACCAGTCTCTGGACTGAAGACCACAACAACAACAACATATTATTCACCATAAAAATGCTTAGAAACTTCAACAGGTTGACTTGTTTAATAGAAAATACAAAGCGCTTGCCAAAATAATATAGATGTGGATTCCGTGCATTTGAACTTCCAGTGCAGTACTTAATGCCACTAGTAGGACATGATATCTTTGGAGACCTTTCGCCTCCAACACATTGCATTTTCGCAGATCGTTTTTGAACTGGGTAAATGTCTACTACGCAGTAGACGTATGGCATTCATGAAACGACCTTTGAGCAGAAAAAAGTATGAATTAGGTCTATCTCGTGTAAGAAACCAGAGGTCAACCAACAGACCATAATTTTGTCATATTGCAAACTTGATCACCTGAAACGTCTTTCATGTACTGGGTTAACAGCAAACAGAAATGTTCAGATTCAAGTCTGAGACAAACATATAAATCAAGAGGACCAAATATAGATTTAATCTGAAACGAACGTAAATCTACGTCTGAATCGTGGAGACGAAAGATGTTGGAATACGTGAAGACATTCCGTTAAGAAATTTTAACTTCCTAGTATATAAAAATGACAAAATTTATTTGACGCACTTGACAGTAAATTTTATATTATTATTTGATTATTGACTAAGAAACACAATTTATACTTTGAAATTAGTTTTAAAACCACCTCAAAAGAGGGAAAATACTTCGGACTCTATCCTGAGGTTTAATGTATCACTACTGTCACTTTTCCCCAGTTATAGCAAATTATTAAAGATATGGTGATCTAGTGACACGAATGCCAACCGTATTGGTTATCATGTCGCATATTAAATATGGAGCTAAGAACAGCAATATATCTACGTTATCGATTCTTTCGATTTGTGAAAGAATCGGTAAGTTGGAAGTCCAATGAGTGTGCGCCAACTTGTGGACAGATTTTTTGCAACTGCTCTACAAAATAATCAGTAAAAAAGTATCTACGGAATCTACACAGAAATTCTTAGAGACGGTGGAATTACGCGAAACTTTCATTGTTTGTCATTTTCCATATTACACAAATAAAGCAGAAGAACTGATACAAAAAGTAACATCATGAACACTCTAACGATCAAGATATATCTTTTCAGGAATGAATCAAACTCTGAACATCACGTCGTCATAAGAAATCAAGAATACTATGTGTCACACTCTTCCTGCCGATAATTCGACATCAGTCCTACACCCATAGTCAATGAATTTAAATACATGGAAACTAATTCTACAGAAACAGGTCAAACTAAGGATCCAGACCGGGAATCTATCTCACTACAATAATTTATTCAAATGCTTATGCCGCGTATGTGGAGACATAGCAACATTTAGGAGCAAGTGGTTTTTTAAATGTGAGGTCTAAGGCCATTCTTAAATTTCTCATTTTTCGGCTGAAAGTCTTCATGAAGCTCTTTAATCCAGTAGAAGTCTCTGACATACCAAAATGATGTATTAAGTATCATCACAACTGCGATGAAATTTGCAACAGCCCAAATATACTAACCCAAATTGCAAAATATACAGAAATCGATTTCAGCATGTCTTATTCCATAAATAGAAACACACGCTCTATCGCCATAATCCTAACCCCAAAAACAAAATAATAACCTGCATCGGTTTATTATAACAGTGCGCAAGATGCAATACACGGTACGAATTCAGTTGCGTTATTGTAATTAAATGCTGTCAGGGGTGGCTTATTGGCAGTTCTTTCCAACAGATAACCGCATGTCACAACACGTAGTCCCGCTGCGTGAAGGAAATGGGGAAAACATCTCGTGTAGACAAGTCACATATGTCAAATTCACCATCTGTACTACTGGCCAGTTACCTTACTGGTAAAGAGACGCTACACAACGAAGAAGCACACAAACCCGCAAGATGTGCCAAGACTTTAAAAATAAAACCAGTAAAATAAATACGAGCTTGTCCATAGCCTATTCACGACGAGAGAATTCGAGAAATTTAAACCAGTACAGAAGCTACCAACAATCACTCTTCCCAAGTGCCCTTGGCGAGTGTAACAAGGTAGGCGTGATCAGTTAATGGTACCGAAAGTACCCTCCGCCACACTCCATTAGGTGGCGTGCGGAATATGATGTATTCCTTTTTAAACACAGATCGCAATAATATTGTTAAGTTCAGTTACTACATTAATATAACAACTGAATTCGTATGCTGTATTCCACATCATGTGATTGTGATAATGAATCATTAACAATCGCACTCAGTAACTGACCTTTTTCTACATAAGTGTACCAATTTTGGATCTCTACTGACATAACTAGATAGGCCAATAATACGTTGCAATTTGTCCACGAATAACTAAAGCATTCTCTAAGTTGTTAAACAAATGTTACGTGTCATAGGGTTAGAAATGACATTAGGAGTAAGTACTTTACGTTTATTTCTTTAGTAAAGTAATAGTAATAAAAGAAAACTGACTACTCACTCTTGATGATCATCAGAGCGCTTCTCTACCGGATTACTAGGAGGTAACTTCTCATTGGCTCCAAAAGCGCAATGATATGCCAGCGCAAGCTCTGCAACGTAAAGAAAATATGTATTTAGCTTTACTATCGGTACCCGTTTGCTGTCTTTGCGTTGTATTAAAAAACAGCATCTGCCGATGTTGTTAACTTATAAATATTGTTGACGAAGAGGCGTACTTATTATCGTACACATTGTGAAGATTGTGAAGTTCACAGATACTCAAACATTCTATCAGTAATCAGCCCAGACTCTAGATGCGTCCTCATCGTAATCTATACTGACACGGCGTATCACTTAATATAGAGTAAATATATTGTACACAATGTAAGACACCCGATAGAGGAAAGGTAACACAACTTTTCCTAACTTGGTACCTACTGCTGAAATCATTTGCACGATTGAGGACATGTTATACTTGGATCTGTAGCATGCAGTCTTGTAATGAAAGCCGATGTAGAAGGCATGTCAATCATAATTTTCCACAAAAATACTGAAAACTGGAACATGGAATACTTTTCTTCTGTCTTGTGACAAAATAAATTAATGTTACACTTGAACCTCTCATTGAATTCTTTGTCACTTGAGACACAGTGCCAGTTCAGTTGCAGGGGGGGAGGAGCTTGTTTGATGAGCGATCCTACACATTTCCTTGAGGAACTCCGGAAACCGCGAGGTCATAAATCATGATAGGAATATCACTCAGTCAGAATACGAATGTGAAATCTCAAGAGCAGAGCTACATTGTTCACTGTAACGCAAACTCTAACGTGCAGCTAAATGGAAGCTTACTCGATAGTTAACTTCTGTCAGCAGTATGTGGAAACACTTACCCACAAACAGAGCTAGTTTCCGTTAACGACGATAGCATGGAAACAGTGCCACAAATTTTAACAGTGTCAGATTGTTATGGTGGGAAAACAGTGTCTTTACTTTAGCATTACAAATGCCAATGGCTTGCTGAAAGACTAAGAGATACACCGTGTTAGTTGTTCATTAATGCTAAGTTTTAGAGGTAACCGAAAATAATATATTTATATACAGTACTAATGTTCGGTATGTAGTCAGACGATTAATGCGCCACATGCACTAAGAGCGCGGATTCATAAGAGCTATTTAAACTGACACCTAATTTCTGTCAGTTTGAAGTACACGACATATTTGCAGAGCCGATCGGGAAAAAAATGAATGAGTTAGCGAAACAATACATCACTGACGAAGCTGAACGGAACGGAACGGATAATGTTATCGCTCTGTCTACGTGGGAGGCTGCGCCTGAGTTCCATTACGCTTGTCATAGTGAATTACTGGAAAGGTGGACACAGAGTTTGGAGGAGGCTGCCGCATTACACTAATCAGACTTACCGAGAAAGCAAAGCAAAATAGCGACACGCGACATGGCTCTCGTAGGCCGTCCGGTGAAGGCTGCTACTTCTACGCCAGTCGGAGGTCTGCCGCTAACTGAGGCAGCAACACACCGGTGCACAGACACGAGCTGCGGCTCCATGGAGCACGCGCCGAATGCTGCGTTTCGTCACCGATCGAAATTGGTACGTCACCAATGCTAGGTAATGTTCCCTTAGAAATCCTGCCACGAAAGCGATGCAACACAGCTGTGTAAAACCTCGCAATGAGTGTGAAAAAGTAAAGCATCGATTTCAACAATTCACCGACATCTTCTCCGATCTTCACTGTATCCATCAGGAAGAACACATATTCAGTGTTATTCTGTTTAGCAGCTACTGCACAGCTGCTTAGGGAAATCGTTTGATCCACAGCAAGTAGCTAAATTTAAACGCTAAAGCGAAGAATCGTGAGAAATATGAGTTTCTTTCCGTTGACGATGGAAACTGAAGATAACGGATGAAAGCGTATATGAGTCTTTGGCTGAAGTAAAAGTGAAAGAAACACGCAGGTACGTGCAGCCAAACCAGGTTACTATGAAGCCATCTTGGTCGCTATGTGCAGCAGCGCAGCGAGTACGAACTATTTCACGCCTTCAAGCAAAAAAATTAAAAGTTGACAACTGTCTATAGCACAGAGTTGTAGAGCGTAAAATACGAGCTTGAAAGTTACATGTTCAAATCTCTATTAAATGTAAGTTCGAAGGGCATGAAAGCCTGGGGAACCCCGAAGGCCAGGTTCAGGCACCAAGTTGGAAATTTTTCTCATTTCCTTCATGCTAGGAGATGCCTTCCCTTCGCGAAATTCGCAAAATATGAGAGCTGTGTATGTAAGTCAAATTGTTAAGTGTGTGTATGTTTGTGTGTGTGTATGTGGGGGGAGGGGGGGGTTGCGTGCGTGGGTAGGTGAGTGGGTGGGTGTTTTATGGGATGGAGATGATGAGAGAAAGGAGAGGGTAAAACCACGTGCTGTCTCGCAACCTACGCCTGTCGAAGACCACCAAGAAGGCAAGACCACCGAGCATAACATCCACATCCGACGGACGGATCGCCAGTATTAAAGCTTTCCTAGAATAACGAACTAGCTAATATGCAGTTGTATGTCAAGTTCCACTGATAGGGAGGTGTGGAGAGTAGTGGTTCAAAGGACATTCTGGTGGAAAATGTGCTGACATAAGCTTTACCACTTTATCTTCAACCTTGTTCTCGGAATTATGTCGTCATCGCATCCAGTCACGTGCATCGTGGCCAGTTCGGGGATCATGGCATCAGCATCAGCACATTCTCATCATCAAGGCCACCCCCACAGGCGCTACAGTCTGGAACGCGCAACAGCAGGTTCGAATCCTGCCTCGGGCATGGATGTGTGTGTTGTCCTTAGGTCAGCTTGGTTTAAGTAGTTCTAAGTTCTAGGGGACTGATGACCTCAGCAGTTAAGTCCCATAGTGCTCAGAGCCCTTTGAACCATTTGCACCACACCCACAGCGCCCTCACACACCCACACCTCAGCGTCAGTATGCTGTCGACAAATCGCATGGAAAAACATTTACCATTGACGTAAAAATAACGTGTAATTACATTAATTACGTGCAAATGTACCACTGATGTAATATTAAAATGGCTGCAAGGTCAAAGATTTGCCTTATATTCTAAAACGGCACACATAGGCATTGCATACTGTAGCACCTCTCCAGTCCCCGTATCAAAGGCAAGTATTATTGTTGCAATGTAGCTCCATGTGAGCTGTTCCCAAAAGCAGCCAAAAATATTTTTTACCAAAAAAATGTGGTAAAGTATCTGAATTGTCCAAGACACCGAATTTTTTTAGCATCTATGTTTGCATCTCTGACTTCTATAAATTCATTGAAGTACTGGCTCATCCGTCACATTGGTAAGTTTCATTTGAAGCTGTATTTCATTCGCCTTGGAATTCTATAACGAGTAGATAGTATATTTCTCTGTAAATTAAAAACCAACATTTGATTTTAAATATAAATACAAATCAGGAATACATAGTTGCTGAACATGAGTTGTACCTTAAATACCATTCCAAAAACCCTTAAAAATGGCAAATAAATTCAAGTCCTGTTCCATTTGAATTTGCTTCCTGTCACTGCCCCATAGTTAAAAAGCTACAAAAACGCTGTCTCTGCACCGCAATTTTTTCTCACTGTCACCAAAGCTTTCGGTACAGGACAAAGGCGTTGAAATTTCGATGTATTAACATCGCTACGTATAAGATACAACTGAGCATGAAATTATTTCCCCGTACGTGATGTCACAATATTCTTAATAACTGCAGAATACATCGGCAACGTAAAAATTTCGATATTTGCATCCATTACCAAGGACCTAGTTGAAGTAAAGGACATTACAGCTGTAAAGCTCCAATTAATTACTTTGCATCATCTATGATATCACAATATTCTAAAATGTACCAGAAAAGGTGAGGTTTATATTGGAACAGTATCTTAGTACATGAAGTGTATTCAATCTGATAATGTGTGTACTGTCATCACATAAAGATCAGGAGGTGGAATGAAGATAACACATTCCACAAAAATATAATAACAATCCAATCGATGACTAGTATTTCAAACACATTGCCGGTGCATTTCAGGATCAATAGCTCGTTAAAACGAATTCTTTTTTCCGCTACACTAACAAGTAATAAAAGTACTACTATGCAAACGCACGACACAATCGTTTATTATGGAAGGAAGGAACAAGATGTTCAATTTTAGGGATGAATAAAGTACATCATTACAATATATCAATTAAACAGCAGAGTGACATGGAGCGTTTATAAAAATACTCTCACGGGACAGACGACTAAAGACGGCGAGAGAGAGAGAGATGTGACATTTCCAAATACAACGTCAGGGTTTATGTCTCGGTAATAGATAACATTACTTATCATTTATTGGGCGATACTTCACACTTTTCAGGTACAATATAGCTAAAAAAATTAAGTGTTTCAACATCTAAATTGTCAGTATTACTTATTGAAGTGAATGCTTATCGTATCATAAGCAAGATCTCTACGAAAATACAAGCAAAAGTAAGATGTATGATATGTAAGATTTCGCACACTTTCCAGACGCCTGACACCTGACGCAAGACATTCTCTGTAAGCATACCTTGTATGACCACCCTCTATAGCTATAAATGCTACACAGAGGCCGCAACAATTATTGATGTAGTGTTATTCTATGCTTAGATATGGAACGGAAGTAGCTGTGTTTTACAGTTTGGGGATTCACATGTGCTAATCACGTCATAGGTTCTATCAACCTGTCCTGTGATGCTGATACAGCTGAAGTATACACTTAATATCAAGTCCCCAACTGCATAATTGATGTTCAGACCTCCAGTGATGTTTTGTAGTGGACAACAGAAGTGTGTTTAAGCTATTAATCTGTCAGTCTCAAGGCCGGCCGAAGGGGCCGTGCGGTTAAAGGCGCTGCAGTCTGGAACCGCAAGACCGCTACGGTCGCAGGTTCGAATCCTGCCTCGGGCATGGATGTTTGTGATGTCCTTAGGTTAGTTAGGTTTAACTAGTTCTAAGTTCTAGGGGACTAATGACCTCAGCAGTTGAGTCCCATAGTGCTCGGAGCCATTTTTTTGTCAGTCTCAAAATGAAAGGTTGGTATTTCCCTGTTAGGATATTGAATTTCAAAGAGTTGTTGTTGTGGTGTCACCGCCAGACACCACACTTGCTAGGCGGTAGCCTTTAAATCGGCCGCGGTCCGTTAGTATACGTCGGACCCGCGTGTCGCCACTATCAGTGATTGCAGACCGAGCGCCGCCACACGGCAGGTCTACAGAGACTTCCTAGCACTCGCCCCAGTTGTACAGCCGACCTTGCTAGCGATGGTTCACTGACAAATTACGCTCTCATTTGCCGAGACGATAGTTAGCATAGCCTTCAGCTACGTCATTTGCTACGACCTAGCAAGGCGCCATTATCATTTGCTATTTATCTTGTGATGCATGTACCGTCAGACCGATGTTCACCAACTATGGATTAAAGTTAAGTATTCCAGAAGCTACGTACCTTTCTTGCTAGTCTCTATTCCTTTAACTGTTCCAGAACTCACGCCAGCCTGCGTGAGCTTAAACGCGTGCTTTTCGGCTTCCTCTCCTAGTGGCTTGGCTGTCTTGCCAAGTCACAACAGTTGTAAAACTTTAAGAGAAACCTGGATTGAGAGAGACAAACGTATCCCCAGATAAAATTCTGCGCTTATGTATAATATCCTTACCATGTGTTTTAGCAGTCTCCTCCTGGTTTATAGGTGTATATTTAAAACTGTCGGTAGGTAGAGAATTACCTCAAAAACGTTGTAGATGTAGAACGATTCCACTACTGCCAAGGCTCCGTTCGCAAAGTGAGAATAGAATGTATGACTACTATGGAAGCATATTGACAGTTGTATTTTCCCTCACAAAATTTGCGAGTGGTACTGGAAGGGGACTGATTAGCAGTTAACAGTACCACAAAAGGCCCTCGTCTTATATGGTATTGTTTACTGCTAATCAATCATGTCGACAATGCCGTGTGTCACTGATTTAGTATGCAATAAGGACGCTATGATTCTTTCTACAGAAAGCAAACCTCCCATCCATCGCTATTTGCCATAAATGTTACTGTCTTTTTTTTTTCTCCCAATACCCCAACATTTTCTTTCTAAGATGTACGCATATATGTGATTTTAAGAGTCTAACAAATAGCTTAGTAAGGTATTTTAACAAATTACACCAGTATCAAATACTAAAACAAGTAGCACAACACGATAAGGTAGTCAACATAAAAAGCATAAGACGCAGACAGAGGCCCACTGGCCTTCGTTTACAAGTAGCCGCTGCAGTAGTTAGATCGTTCTTGGAGAAGTGTTAAGTTGATATCAGCGAACGTCACCATGCAATGGCGTGAACAAAGCGGGGTATCTAACTGTTCAAAATACTGTTCCGAAATTCATGCCTGCTGGTACGACAGGTTAAGGTTAGAAGCTATAACCAATAGCGCCGTAACGTAGGCATAAAGTATTCAGGAAAGCAAGGTGTCTACTCGCAGGTAGACGGAACCACCTACGGAATTTCAAGTTAATGATGCCGTGATCAACACAGTGGTAGATACATTGCAGCTTGTAAGGCTCGATACATCGATGGACGTAACCATCTGTAATATACGTTTATGTCACGATACCCATGCTGTCTGTAGTTTTCTCGCCGATTATGAGGATGGGCGAGCTCTGACACCCACGTACATTAATATTTTGATATGTGGGTGATCTCTTCATGCTAAGATTTACTGTCGTGGCGATGATGAATTTTATCACATGTTTTAAATATTTGTAGCACTGATTTATCATAAAAATGTTTCCCTGCTACGTTTTCCCATACCAATTTTTAAGCACCGATTCCCAAGTAGTATTCTCAGTTACAGTTATTGAGTGCACTAAATTGTAGCATATTAAATCATGATGTCTCGTTGAAGGGGTCCCTCAGACTGGGTCCGGAAGCGAATTCATCCGCATTACATCTGGAATAGCAGAGGGCCCATAATGGATGCAAATTACACGTTGCAGATCTGATCAAAAATGCTGGAATCTAGATCGTTTACTGCATTATGGGATACGCGAAAATATCTGATTATAAACCTCACAGACTAGATGTTATTACCTAGTAACAGAGCAACCTTTTTATCAGACTTTCTACCTGTCTGGACAACACCTTTTAACAGTAATCTGTTTGGAGAAAACATAGCTGATTTCAACACCGGGGCAGCCAAACCTAATGCGTACCACAGCGGTGCTCTACTGCTGCTGTCGTATTTGTCAACGTAGATGAGAAGACTTGTGAAAGCCAGCCCTTCTCCTCAATCTGCCATCTTCACAGTGACCGGTCGAGGTACGCCCACACTACTTGCTGACTGTCTCCTGTACAGGTGCTGCAGTCTTTCTTGATGCATAGTGGGCTACCTTGACTTCTGTGGAGAGCAACCGTATTGTGAACTGCCATTAGCAGACACAACCGGATCGCAGCACAGAGTGACCATCGAAAGCGCTGAGGTGGGAGCCTGCCTCCGGAGCACATCCAGAAGGCGCACAAGCTTCACCCGTTGCTATACAGCAGAGGCACTGCCCTGCGGCTGCAACGTTACGACGCACTGTCGAGGTGTCAGCATTTCTCAAAAGCACTTGCGCCTCGTTCCCGGCCACCAATGCAGCTCTGAAGTAAGTGGACCTTAGTAAGCTTTACTTGACGATAAATTTATTTACAGATATCGCTGCATCAGTGACGCATCCGGACTGGCACTGGACCTCTCACCCTTATACATCGCTCGACCTCCCAACTACAATGTGACCTCAGGGCCAGGTCGTAAGACTGGTGTCAAGAAGTTCCTCTGACACATATCGTTGGTGTCAGCGTGGCTATCACCTCAAGACTTCAGTGCAGTGAGGCTACACCTACAGTGGCATGTAGCTGTACCAGCACAATGTATCATAATGAGTGACTTCTGTTTCCTCATTAAAAGCCGTCTTTGGAATGAGTTGTGTTATTGTGAACTATGTCAATTCTTAGGGATACCAGTAGCACCATTAAAGTGTCATTCCTTAAACTAGAGGAGTATGTTTATTTGTCTCTATTTAGAGGCAATGTGAGAGACTCTTGCCGGCCGCTGTGGTCTCGCGGTTCTAGGCGCTCAGTCCGGAGCCGCGCAGCTGTTACGGTCGCAGGTTCGAATCCTGCCTCGGGCATGGATGTGTGTGATGTCCTTAGGTTAGTTAGGTTTAAGTAGTTCTAAGTTCTAGGGGACGGATGACCACAGATGTTAAGTCCCATCGTGCTCAGAGCCATTTGAACCATTTTTTTGAGAGACTCTTATTGAGACACAGTTCAGAGTATGTTCTGTAACCGTTCTGGGCGTGATCTGCCATGTTTCATTGCTGCGCCAGTTACGTGTGATAGTTACGGAAGATTTGGCATGTGGCAGAGGTTTCTTCTGATTCTAGTTGGATTATAATATGTCAGACAGATTGACTCGTAGTTAGCGTTTGTATGATGAGGTAAAGTTTCTTCTTCTCTTTTCATTTTTGTTTAGTTGTTTTACATGACCATTGTAGCTACGACGGGTGAGACCCTCGCCGCATTGACGTAACAATTACAAATACGACCTAGGTTAAATTCACAGCAACAAGAACAGAACAGCACAATGTTTTTTCGATAAAAGCTGAGTATCTTGATACAGAAACATAAAGAGACGGTGGAGACCATTTAGGGTAGGATCCCAAGGGTCAATGCACATACACATCAGTTGACACATAATGTGGAAGGAGATAGAATCTTGCTCCAGGAAGATTTGGCTTGAGACGTTTTTGCGTGTGGTATTGTTACAGAAATATTACGTAAGGTAGGAATGGATAATATTGGGGATTTAGCAGCGGCTCTTAAGCTAGCGATGCACCAAGAGCAAATCGACATTGCAATTAAAGCACGTACGGACCACCGTCAGTCTTCTACGGAAGTAAAATGTTATAGACGTAGTCATTGTCATGTACGAGAGCAGTGCCAGCAACCTGAATACTGCAAGTATGGCAGAGGGGAACGCCGCGCACCGGATTACGGAAATAATGAGAAAGTGAAAAAAGGGTTGCATAAATCCCTGTTAAACGCAGACGGGAGTGCTTTGCCTTACAGAAAGCACTCGAAATAGGAAGTGATATTACACAACTAGATGCTCAGTTGGAACGCTGCTTGTCAAGATAGTTCGAAGACAAGAAACCTAAATTATTCGTGGTCACAAGTGCGCACTTGTCAGTCGTATGTCTGGATGTCGTAGATAGGAGGAGACTGTGTTCTCCACGTTTAAGTGGGTGATAACAATGTGGAGTCGTTGGGTACCACATTTCTCATGTTCGGTGTTGGAACTAGTTACTTCCGAGATTTTATAGATGTACACTGTAGGGAGTTGAAGGGTATTCTGCAGTTATCAGGCCAGATGTTGTCGACACATATTGGGATAAAATTGGTCTTTCACATTATACGGTGGAACTCGGTAGGGCTTTGTTTTCATTGTGAAGGGTGTGTGTGTGGGGGGGGGGGGGGGGGGGGAGGGGGGGATACAGCTGCTAGGGAAACAACGTAACAATGCGAAGCCTCAAGATAAACTGTATACACAGACACCATGGATTGGTTCCCATGATAAAATACAAGTAGGTGTTGGGAAGTTACTGTGGGTTTCTGTTGATACCGATTTGCCGTTGGAAGCTCTATATGTGGTAGATCGGCTAAACGACAATGAACATTCGGATAGAATGCACTGTTTCGTGCGCAGAAGTGAGGTGCATGCGAGTGATATTAACGGTGAACTTACGGCTCCTGTAACTGTGGATGAGTTCGGCAAGGATGTGGTTAGCCTGTAGAAGGGTCTAAAGATAGGCACATTGGAGGTGTTATGTGATGACGACGCTGACAGTTCAGAGGAAGACTAAAGCTGAAATCAAACCGTCGCTGCAGTAGGACATTTGCCCGAAAGTCATCGTCAGGTTTCACAAGCCTTATTACTATGGTTCATGGATTTATTTAACACAAACGTTTCTCTTCCACCAACACCGCTTACCCGCACCGTTTGCCAGGAAATGGCGACGTGTTCGTGTATAGCAAACTGTACCACATAGTAAGAATCCTTAACTCGTAATGGAAGAGTTTATAGATCTGCGGTTAGCAGATGGCGTTAGGGATACATTTATATCCCATGGAGCTCGAATATTGTCATTGCCCCAAGAAAGTCAACAGATGGTACCAAGAAGTACAGGTTCTGTGGCGATTATCGCTTCGTAAATACAGAAACCTTGTCGGATGCGTGTCCAGTCCCCTATACTACAGAAACATCACACAGTCTGAGACAGCGCCAGTACTTTACAACAATGGATCTGCGATGTGCGTCATACCAATTGTAATTACCCTGGAGGATACACCAGAGACCGCTTTCAGGGTCCCTTGAAGACATTATCCATATTAACGAATGCCTTTTGCACTGGCAAACGCTACAACCACGTCCCAAAGATTATTAGATGGAGTTCTAGGGGAATCAAATCCCAAAACTTGCATGGCGTATTTGGACAATATCATCATACATTTGAGGGATGTACCAGACATTTAGAATTCTTAGGAAATGTGTTTAGCAGGTCACATGAAATTAGTGAGAAAGGTGTTCAAACCGTTCCTCGTCTAATAGAAGCAATCTGGAAATTAACAGTGCTACAAACGATAAAATATCTACAGTCATTTCTGGGCTTATGCTATTATTATTGCAAACTCTTGACTGTTCAAAAAATGACTTTGAGCACTATGGGACTTAACATCTGAGGTCATCAGTCCCCAATAGCTTAGAACTACTTAAACTTAACTAACCTAAGGACATCACACACATCCATGCCCGAGGCAGGTTTCGAACCTACGACTGAAGCGCCCAGAACCGCTCGACCATACGGTCGGCCAAACTATTGAAGGACTTTGCAGAATTCGTGGAACCCTTAAATCATCTGTTGATGAAGATTGTGAATTTCACTGGACAGCCGAATGTCAAAGGTTAATTGAGGAGGAATTTATTTTGTCCCGTGTTTACTAGCAATGGAGCTGTTAGTTGTGTCTCAGGCCAGAAGATCAATGAGCAGGAACGTCTAGTTGCGTATGCTTCAAGGCGAGTGAATAAATTGAAGCGGAACTACATCACGGTAAAGGAGATGTTATCACTAATACGTTATTTGGTGTACTTTCCTTGGCATTTATATCAACGAAAGTTTAAGGCCACCATTGACAATACATTACTGAAACAGTTGCTAGGGGTCAAAGAGTAGTGAAGTAGATTAAAGAGATGGGCACTTAAACTCAGCATGTCTGACTACGAGGTATCCCACAAATTGGGCAAGAAACACTCAGTTTCAGATACCATAAATAGGTAAACTGTAGTGTTAGAGGGGAAGAGTTTAACGTAGTGGCTGAGACACTGGTGACTGACCAGGGTTATCATGTATTCAAGTCACAAAAGCTGTTCGTGATGCATAAGGGCTTGTTCTGCATAATGACAAAATGTCGACTGAAAATAGTGATTCTGGCGATGTTCAGGAATGAAGATCTATGTCAAGCGCATGATCATGCATTTATCAGGTCATGTAGGATACCAAGCAACAGACAGATGTGGAGGGGAAAGTTGTTGATGTATAAGTACTACAGTGAAATGTTCTGCTATATTCACTCTCTTCAATCCTGTTCTTCATAACTGATGCTATAATAGTCCCTTTACTCTATTTCTCACTTGACGCAACAGGCGGCACATGCTATTATCTTAATGTTGCTTGTTCGATCTCACTAAGTTAAAATGTTAAATACGAAAAGGTTTTTCAGAGACCGCTACCAGGCAACAATTCTTTTTTAATTCTTATATTGTTTAATAAGGCAACAGGTTTGGTGGTACTACACTCGTCTTCAGGCTACAATGGCAGTACAGAAACATGTAGCAGAAGTACAGATAGACATTAAAGTTATTTTTTACCCTTTTTCCATGTTCTGTGCACTTTCTGCGGAGATAGATAATAATTTAAAGTGAGGGAATTCTTATTACCACCGTTAGCCTGCTGCTCACATTTTTTTACAATAATCTCTCACTTTGTACATAGTGAATGTTCACTCTTAATTCAAGTATCACAAACACAGCTAAATCTATTTGCATAGTGAGTTAACGTGCGCTAGCAGATAGGATTATCCACCTAAGTTGGTTGATAGTAACTGTGTACCAAGATCGGATAGAGTGATTATCTACAGACCAGTGAGCCAAAACATTATGACTACTGCCAGGTTGTATGGTGCCTGACGGCGCTGAGGGCACGTGACGCGGCAAGAGAAGTATACGAGCAGAGCAGAGACAAACGGGGATCCATTCTAGCGACGATGAATGGCGCAAATGCGGAAACGTCCGAAAGAACAGACACCACGCATTCATATAATTGATAACCCCTAGCTGGGCAATGGATTCATCTTCTTCAGTGCTAATGCACAAATACGTCCGACCTCCTGTGGAAATCTCTGAGTGGCGATCGGGAGTGTAATGGACAGAGACTACGGATATGTAGCGCTCGGTGGGAGTGTGGATCGACCTTAAGGCGTGCCGAGATAGTCCGTGCAGTTGGGATAACGCTGTGTCCCGGATGCCGCAGTGGTTACCTCCCCTACCTAGTATGTAGCAGATGCCGGGTTCTCATCCCGGTCCGGTACACATTTTCGCTTGTCACCTCTGATTCCCCTTAATGTCACGCTGCAACTGACAACAGTGATTCCCTTCAATTTGCATATAATGTTTCACGTCTGCGGATTCTGCGTGATTCATATAAAAGCCAGATTGTTGTAGTCCAGTGCCTCAGAGTGAGCATCTATCGAAAGTGGTTAAAGAATGCTGAAATCACGAGTAGACGGCAAGAAGTTGGACATCCGACCCCGTCACAGAACATAGGGAACGGAGGATTGCCCGCTCGGTAAAGCAGGATAGGCGCCGATTTGTGGCAGATCTGACGACAGAGCACAGTGCTGGATCAGGCGCAAGTGCTTTGGAGCACACTAGTCAGCGCACAGTGTTGAACATGGTGCTTCCCACCATAGAATCCCTACGTGTTCCCAAGTTGATCCAATAACACCGTCAATTATGAATACAGTGGGCACTAGATCATCGAGACTGGACGGTGGATCAATCGAATATTGTCACCTGTTCAGATGAATTCTGTTTATTGTTAAACCAGGTCGATGATTGTGTCCAGATACGGCGTCATCCAGGCCAACGGCTGCAGGAAACACGCAGTATTATGTTATGGGGACATTCAGATGAGGTTCCATGGGACCTGCGGCCGTAGTCGAAGGCACCGTGACAGCTGAGGAGGACATGAACATTATTATGGGCAAACTGTACGCCGCTATGCTTGATGTCTTCCCCAACAGCGGTGGCATCTTCCAACAAGATAACTGTCCATGTAATAAGGGCAGAATCGTGCTGCAATGGTTTGAGGAGCATGGTAGTGAACGAACGTCGATGTCTTGGCCATCAAATTCGTCTTATCTGAGTTCGATGAAACCCAATTGCGACACTTTCGGTAGCAAGCTCCGCACCCACAAACCAACGGTTGGTTAATTACGGGATGTGTGTGACCTGTGCGTATGCATCTGGTGCCAGACACCTCTGTAAACCATCAAGGACCATGGACCTATCGAAACAACGGCATACTGAATCACTGCTGAAGTGCATTCCAGAGGTGAACCAACATGCTGTTACGTAGGTGCTCATAATGTTTTGGCTCATTATTGCAAATCGCTGGAAATGAGCATATTCTGTAATCCTATCAGATTTCACCAATCGTAGTGCCTGGCGAGTGATAGCTTGGCAAACTCTGGGTAAACTCTGACGAGATGGTTTCAATGTGTGAGAGAAGTGGGGAACGTGCTGGTGATATCAACCGTCTGCCCGCATCTCGTGGTCGTGCGGTAGCGTTCTCGCTTCCCACGCCCGGGTTCCCGGGTTCGATTCCCGGCGGGGTCAGGGATTTTCTCTGCCTCGTGATGGCTGGGTGTTGTGTGATGTCCTTAGGTTAGTTAGGTTTAAGTAGTTCTAAGTTCTAGGGGACTGATGACCATAGATGTTAAGTCCCATAGTGCTCAGAGCCATATCAACCGTCTGACACTCTCTCTGAGGTAGGTCATGACAGGACGGGTAACGTTCAGCCTTGTGTTATATTCGGTGGGTATGTGAAGCAGAGCCGGTAACGTTAGCTATTGAATGGCATCCCATCCCATCACGCCAGGCGCTGTGTCTATACGACGATGACAAGTACAATCTGGCAACGTCCATGCCCTCGGAGCCTCTACACGTATGTACGTCCTTCGTGAGGCTGCACACAGTACCTAGACTCATCTGAAACGATGAGACGTTGACATGATGTGACTCCTGTGTTCAGTGTCGTTGATGTCCCTAGACGATCCTCCACGGCCAGTCGATCAATGTGTCTGCCCTCTACGACGCCAGTCGTGTTGAGCCGTAGAGATTCTAAAAGGCTTCGAGTATGGCCTTCCTGAGCCCATATATTTCACATTGTTAATACGTTAGTGGAATGCTAATCATCGCCGTACCATGGGACACTAAATCACAGTCCGCGATCCTTACTCTGTCGAATTCCAACAGATATTGGTAGACCTTTCTCCTTCTTACACAAAGCATAGCACGATCTTCTCATGAAGAACCAATATTAAAATGACATTTCGCAATGAGACACTTCCAGCGTAGTCTTTACTTGTATACAGACTGTAGATGAAGTTACTTCCACCCTCTGTGTTTCGTTCCACTGAAATACTAATGATTTGCAGATCCAAGCATGTAGTACTTGATGTTTTGTTGCATGCCGTCGGCATGGTGTTGCAGTTTTATCACGTCGACTGCCCCATGGACGATTCACCGCCAGGCCAGGCCATGGCATCAGACATGAGGCTCTGCTGTGGCCGCTGGCGGCCTCACTGAAGGCAACTTGTCAACGGCCAGCGGTGTATCAATTTTAATATGAGTCAACTTTATTTATTCAAATAATGCTAAAACATCTGAATAGCAATCATAGGCATTGAGACGAACTCTTGGACATATCGTGGTTGTCTCTCCTATAAACACTTTGAAAGCTATGGCCCCTTTCATGCTCAGTTTTTCATCACGTTACTGTACGCAACAGCGATACACGAAATGAAGGATATGTAATACTGTTATCAGCGGTGATAACCGCTTACTTGTAAGTTAGTATTCTGATTAGACAACGGATATTGGTACCACCAGGTGTGATAATCAGCCAGCCAGGGTGGTCGAGCGGTTCTAGAAGCTACAGTCTGGAACCGCACGACCGCTACGGTCGCAGGTTCGAATCCTGCCTCGGGCATGTATGTGTGTGGTGTCCTTAGGTTAGTTAGGTTTAAGTTGTTCTTAGTTCTAGGGGACTAATGACCTCAGAAGTTAAGTCCCATAGTGCTCAGAGCCATTTGAACCAATTTTTTTTTTTTTTTTTTTTTTGTGATACCAAACCAATACTCTGTACCAAGAACAGATACTCCTATGATCTCAATTAGCCGATAATTAACCCTAAGATGTACTTAGTTGTTATTTCGTTGATTAATTAAAGCGACAATTACAAAAAATCTTCAGTATTACAAAATGTGTGACCTAAGTAATATCTGCGAGCATCACAAAAAGGGCATTGTGTTAGTTTATATGTGTACACAAAATAAAAATCTACATTAATATATCAGCATGTTTTTACTACTTAGTGTGCAAAGAACATGGACACTATGTACATTTGTTAGTGGTAGTAATTAAACTCTTAGCTTTTTCGTGAGATCGCAAAATGACTAGCATACCTTGGAAGTTCTTCGTATGTTGGTTTAAGTTGAATACAATTTTCAGTTTTACACCATTTCCAAACTTAAAATAACGGCGTTTGAGATTGGTCACGGAATATACTACGCTCAATGATATTTAAGGGTTTTCTTTCGTGGTAGTTTCGTATTTGATGTGTGAGTCAGTCATCCCCTTAAGTGACAGTAGTTTCTCGGTGCAACTGTTCACTCTGCTCTAACTATGAGTGATAACAACTGCAATAATTTGGAGAAGTTTAGAAGCTGATGAACAGTGAAGGAAGACGTACGAGTGACAGAAGAGTGTTAGAACGATTAAGATCAAGCATTAATGCACGTATTACAAAAGAGCTGACGTATCTATGGGCTGCGAAGACTGAGCTAACTGCGTTTGTGGGAGACTAAAATATTTTGTGGACACATGAATATTGATCACCAAGTTAGAACCCTTGACGCCTCGATGTCATAGCACGATATCTGTCGTGAAATAAAAATTCTTAATAACTGAACACGCAGTCAAAGAGGCAAATTACATCTGTCATATACGATTGTTGCTACAGTAATGGCATTTGCTTATACAAATCGTGAAACTCTTGCAGCAATTTCCCATGAGTCGTTTCAGATTTTATTTTAATTTTATTTGTGAACAGACAACGTTCAGATGCAAGATTTTGTTGGCTTAAATTTTCGACGTGATTTGGTGAAAAATTGGATGCCGAGGGCTGCGTACGAGAGCAGAGGATCAAAGATTTTACAGATTCTCGCACCACCGATGGCAACTCAGGAAAGTAGGAAGCGACGTGATACATTCGGCTGTTCATGAAAGAATTAACCACAGAACGCAGTGTACAAAACACAGTTCTAGTTAATTCAATTTCGACCATTGTAATTAACTACACAGGCAATAATTATAAATTAAATTACTTAAAATTCTGGAAGCACTAAAATGAAATAAATTATTTTTTTACGTAGACATCTAACAGTGGATTCATCACGACTGTAGCCAGCCGAACATGTTTACTGAGATACAGCGAAAACATAAAAGTTTCTCTCAGCTACAGCAGTATTAAGCATTATATTGATACAGTTAAATTCACGTTACCTCATAAAAGTATGGAAAGAGAATTTCGTTGATCAACTATTCACAAAGGATGACTTGATACTGATACTATCATTTTGTTTTAAGGCTTAATTTTCACACACAGTGAGTGTGATAATACAGGGTGCCCCAAAAGTCCGTTAACAGTTGAAAATGTGCTACTTCAGGGAATAAAGTAGGTAGATAGGAAAAAATTGACGCATGTGCTTCATATGATACCTGGTTTTATTGAAACCAAAACAAAGTGCACGAAGTTAACAACAGATGGCGTTTCATATGATACAAAAGTGATAATATTACAATTGATGTTTAGCAAAGATGATGTTGTGTATAACAAATTCTCAAGATGTCGGCCGCCATTCTTCAACAATACCTGTAGTCTAGGGACAACTTTGTGAACAACACTCTACGGCATATCAGCACATATGGAGAGATCTGTCGTCGGATGTTGTCTTCTGACATCCCTAATGAGATCAGACGGTAGTGGAGGACAACCAATATTCACATTGATCGAGGTCTTCGGACCTAGCAGGCCAAGCATGAAGGAAGTGGGAACTCAGCACGCTATCCTTACCAACCGATGTGAGTAAGAGATCTTTCATCTATGCAGCAATACGTGGTGGAACGCCATCCTGCATAAAAGTCGTACTTCCCAGCAGACGTTCATCAGTCAGGATAGAGATGAGGCAAATTTGCAACATACTGGAGTATCTCACACCCGTAACGCTGACATTTTATGCACAATTCTCATGCGGCGTCTCTGGTGTGTTTCTGTCCAGCACCATCTGTTGGCCGTGTTTTGCATTCACTTTCAAAAATGCTTCAAATGGCTCTGAGCACCATGCGACCCAACATCTGAGGTCATCAGTCCCCTAGACTTAGAACTACTTAAAACTGACTAACCTAAGGACAGCATACACATCCATGGCCGAGGCAGGATTCAAACCTGCGACCATTGCAGCAGCGCGGTTCCTGACTGAAGCACCTAGAGCCGTTCGGCCACAGCGGCCGGCTGCATTCACTTTCGGTTTCAATAAAGCCCTATTTTGTTTCAGGCATGAGTGTTAACTTTTACCTCCCTACCTACATCATTCCGTCAGGTATTGCATTTTCAGTTTGTTACGGACTTTTTGATTACCCTGAACATCAGAACACATTTAACGCGCGATCCGAGTAACGTTCATTTTCAATTAAAACGTGCATGCTTCACTCACATTGACATTACACGCAGATCTCAATATTAACTTACGCTTACATCCATAGCTTATGACATCGTATAGTCAATTTTCAATTTTGACTTCTGCATTCCACTCCGGCAATGTATTTGTTGTTGTCTTAATGAATGGGAGCGTTATGTGTGTATCAAGTCTACGTGGCGAAAAGGAGAACCTACGCATTTTCACAGAATAGGTTACCTATTATATACTGATTTTAGTTAACTTTGAGTGTGTGTGTGTGTATGTGTGTGTGTGTGTGTGTGTGTGTGTGTGTGTGTGTGTGTGTGTGTGTGCGTGTGTTGAACGGTATCTGAACTTAGTCGACATTAGACTTAATTCCTGGCAGGTATTGAAATGTCAGTTTGATAGAGGAAATACCAGTTACAAATAAATGAGCTGTTTACGCGTGTGAATATTACCGAATTAGCAGTTTAACATGTCTCATTTGCAAAACGCTAACACGAATTCTTTACAGATGTTTGGAAAAATTGGTAGATGCTAACAGTGGGGAACATCAACTTGGATTCATGAGAAATGTAGGAACACTAGGGACAATGCTGACTCTACAACTTCTTTTAGAACATATGTTAGGGAAATACAAACTTACATTTATAGCTTATATAACTGTAGCGAAAACTTTTGACAATGTGGACTGAAATAGTCACTTTGAAATTCAGAAGCTCGAGGGGGCTAAGTCTATTTACAACTTAAATAGATACCACATAGCAGTTACAAGAGTCAAGGGGCATGAAAACGAAGCATAGGTTGTGAAGGGATTGTGACAGGCTTGCAGCCTATCTGCGATATTATTAAGTCTGAACACAGAGCAAGCAGCAAAGGAAACCAAAGGAAAATTTAGAGTAGGGTAATTTGGAGTAGGAATTGTAGCCCAATGAGGAGAAATGACATGTCTGAGGTCTGCCAGTGACACTGTAATTCTGTCACAGACTACAAACTACTTGGAAAAAGAGTTGAACGGAATAGACAGCGTGTTGAACGGAGGATATGAAATGGAGAGGAACAAAAGCATATCAAGGATAATGGAATGTAGTATCATTTAACAAGGTGAGGCTGAGAATTAGATTAGGAAAAAAGGCACTAAAAGTAGTTGATGAGTTGTGCTATTTGGGAATCAAAATAACTAATAATGTACGGAATAGAGATGATATAAAATATCGACTGGCAATGGCAAGAAAAGCGTTTATGAAGAGGAGAAATATGTTCACATCGAACATAGATTTAAGTTTTAGCAAGTCTCTTCTGAAGATATTTGTCTGGAGTTTAGCCTTGTATGGAAGAAGCCGTGGGCGATAAACAGTTTAAACGAAAAGAGAACGGACGCTTTTCAATATGGTACTGAAAATTAGTGGGCACATCGCGTAACTAATGTGGATCGAACAGGGGAGAGAAGAATTTTGTAGCAAATCTTGACATTCTGAGGCCACAAGGGATCACCAATTTAGTATTGGAGGTAAGTGTGAGGAATAAAAGTTGTAGAGGGAAACCAAGAGATGAGTACAGTAAGCAGATTTCAGAAGAACGGACTGCAGTAGATATTCGGCGATAAAGATTCTTACACAGTACAGAGTTACATTGAGAGCAGCATGAAACTAGTCTTCGGAATGAGCACAAAAATAGTGGAAATACAGAATCTTACTACAGGTACAGTGACCAAAACATTATGACTACTACCCACTACGACCTTACATGTCACCCGAAGTCTTTTCCGGCACCTGACGTGCTAACAAAAGTATGAAAGTATGTAAGTGGAGCAGAGACGGGCGGGGGATCACCCTAGGGAAGATATCAGCTGCATATGTGGAGATCCATTGAGATAAGCTAATTTGACATAGGGCAGATTGTTATTACGCAAAACCGTGAACGAGTATCTCCAGAACAGCGAAGCTGGTCGAATGTTCACGTGCTAATGTAGTCAGCAGCTACGGAAAGAGTTAGAACGACAGAGAAACTACACCTAGGTGCTAAAAGGTTGGACGTACTCGACTCTTCACAGAACGTGGGGTTCGGGGGCTAGTCTGCTCTGTGAAGTAGGACAGATGCTGATCTGTGGCTTCTCTGCAGTAAGAGCACAATACTGGTGTACGCACAAGTGTTTCTGAGAACGCCATTCATCATACATTGTTGAACATGGAGCTTCACAGCAGGCCACACCTACATTTTCACATGTTTACCCAACGACAACGTCTATTACTATAACTGTGCGCACGGACCTTCGGGGTTCGACCGTCAATTAGTGGAAACGTGTCGGCTCTTCGGGCAAATCAAATTTTTGCTATATCAGGTCCGTGGTCGCCTCCACAAACGCCGCACCGATATTAACGGCGGTCGAAACGTACAGCGCGCCACAGACGCAGTCTAATAGGAGAGATATTCTCCTGATCTTGCATGGAACCTGTCGTAGTAACCAAACACACGCTGAAAATTGGAAACCATCTGCATCCCTTAAAGCTTCATGATTTCCTCGACGGCGATGTCGTCTTTCAGGAGTATAACTGCCGTGTCTTGGAGCCATAAATGTACTGAAGTGGGTTGAGAAGCATTATTTCCAACTCGCATTGTTGGCTCAGCGACCAAATTCACCTGATGTAACTCCTGCGAAAGTCATCTGGGTCGTTATGGGGCCCCATCGCCCCGCACATATATCAGCATCTCGTGATTTATGCGAATTACAAAATATTGTTCAAATGGCTCTAAGCACTGTGGGACTTAACATCGGTGGTCGTTAGTCACCTAGAACTTAGAACTACTTTAACCTAACTAGCGTAAGGACATCACACAAATCCATACCCGAGGCAGGGTTCGAACCTGCGACCGTGGCGGTCACACGCTTCCAGACTGAAGCGCCTAGAACCCTCTCGGCCACAGTGATTGCCACACGCTGGCGTTGCAGGTGAGAGGAGGCGTAAGGAAGGTATATAAACGGAACAGAGAGTAATGGGGAATCATTCTAAAATTGATATCTCTCGGAGGTGGTACTATCAACTAACATGAGACCCTATGACCAAGGGCAGAGTGTTATGGCCGGAACCTGGGAACGAGCATATCAGAAACAGCGAAGGTGAAGGCATGGTTGGGTGCTGCTCTCGTGATTTATGGAAAGTGGGAGGAGGCGGTGAAACCACGAGTAGGTAACAAGGTATTGGACATCACCGCTTCATCACAGAATTGGAGATCGGAAGATTGCCCAGTCTGTAAAGCAGGATATGTAGCAGAGTCGATGATACAGCAAAATGCTGATGAAGGTAAAAGTACTTCGGAGGGGATCGTTCATCGCCCGTTGACGAACATGGGGCTTTACAGTAGACGAACCCTTCGTCTTCGTACATTGATCCAACGACATTATCAATTACGAATCGTTTGTGCATGAGATCAGTGACGCTGGACCGTGGATCAAGAAAGTCAGATAGACCACGCGTCTTGCTAAAGCAGGTGGATGGCCGACTCTAGATAGGCCATCTTCGAAGTCAATGGTTGCTCGAAAAGCGAAACACGCCACAGATACAATTCGATGGACCCTTGTTTTACTGTACTGATAATTCACCTAGGCTTCCACTGGATATGCGGCAATTACCGAAAGCACCAGTTAGCTGTTAACTATGTGATCATCATTGTGGACCACATGCGTTCAGTTATGCTTGATGTTTCCTCTGACGGGAAAGGCTTCTTCCTTAGCCGCGGTACGTAGGTGTACTGGGTGTTTATAATTAAACTTTCCCTATTTAATACGTTATAACATGGAAACTAATTACCGTACGAGTACAAAACTTGGTGGCATTGATGTCCAGAGTATGAGGTGCATGATTTCCATGCGTCACAGCACCATCATCCATTTCCAACTATGGTCAGCAGGTGCCGTGATCAGTCATCTGATTCATAGTCTCAAACACTTGACCAGTCGCATGCACATGTTGACGTGTCAACATGAGCTTAAACAAGAGGGGCAGGGCATAACTGATGAAGCTCTACAATCAAAACAACAGGGAGGCTGCAGCTGCCCTTCGAGAATTTCGCCGGCTGAAGGGGTTACTGAAGCCTCCTCTTTTTCCAACAGCTGCGCGGAGCATGATGAAGAAGTTCGAATCAACTGGAAAATTGGGTGTCGCTCCAACAAGGAGCCGACGATCGGTATCACCATAGGTGGTTGATGAAATCACTGTTGCTATGGCAGACAACGCTGCGCGCAATTCCCATTCATCAGGCAGTACGCGTTATGTGTCACGACAGTTGAAAATCCCGTAGTCCACTCGACGGAAGGTGCTTCGAACCATTCTCAAATGGTACCCGTACAAGATCCATATCGTACAGTAGCTTGCACCACAGGACGCACAACGACGTGTTGACGTCGCTCTCCACTTTCTAGCGAGGATTGAAGTTGATGAGGGCTGGAGCTGGACCTCCTATGGACAGACGAAGCTATTTTACTCTGATGGGTGAGGTGAACACACAGAATTACAGAGTGTGGTGATCTTCACCTCCAGTCACTGTGCATGAAGTTCCTCTGTATGGTGAAGTTGTCACAGTGTGGTGTGGCTTAACGGGTACCTTACCACTGGACCATTCTTTTTTGAACAGGCTGGTGCTCAAGCACCAAAGACGCGCAGTGTGACTGGCTAGCGTTGCTGCGATATGCTTCGCCTGTATGTCATATACGCCCTACAGGAAAGGGCACATTGATCTCAACAGTTTTCATGCAAAATGGGGCCCCATCGCACATGACTCGTGAAGTTCGCCTACTTCTCCGAAACACATTTGGAAACGATCGAAATATCAGTCCATCGTTTCTAAATTCTTGGCCAGCACTATCACCTGATCTCACTCCCTATGATTTCTGGTTGTGCGGCGACCTGAAGGACCAGGTTTACCAGGGAAACATTCACACATGCTGGTTTGAAGCGTAACGTATCAAGAGGGGTAGCCAGCATAGCCATGGACATACTTCGTTCTACTGTGCAGAATCACGTCCTGCGCTTTCAGACAGTTCTAGACACTGATGTCACTGTTGCATTGAATGCAACACCCTTATGATTATGAGATTCGAAAACCTCTCTTTCATTGTATATATGAGTGCCGACATATTCTTCGAAGTTAGGACGATGGCTGGAATGGGTTAAAGCAGCGTTGTGCCGAGCCTTGATTGCATACGGAGGGGCGTAGACGATGGAATTTCGTTTCATGACGCTCCTCAAATTTTCTGTACAAACGTCTTCACAATATCAGAGTGCTACCGTAAAACGAACGCAGCCCAGAATAACTTCCGTAACGCGACTCCATCTAGTGGTGGTCGCAGTCCGCCCAAGAGACTCTGAGCGAGTTCAGGGAGAATCACCATCGATGTACTACGTTATCACAGAGAAACAAGTTAACCACAGAGCCTTAATACAGGCTATAATACTGCCGGATGGTAGCCATATGATGTCACAAAAAGGAACTGCCAACAGCTTTGTGGAACAATAGAGTCATCTCTACGACGAAGTGGAACACAATGAGACAGCCTTCCTCAACGTCCCAGGAACGCTGTCAGTGTTCCTGAAAGCGACAGCCGAGCAAGTATTAACGGGGTCGTCATAGAGGACGACGTAACGGGAGCTCTCGATACGGGAGCATCGAACAAGTTGCCAGGGCTGACTGGTTTCCGTTAGAGTTTTAACGGACTTTCAAATATCTCATGAAATTGCAATGGGCTGCATGTACCACCAACTGATGTCCCCCAACGTCCAATTTCCACCCGCCTTTGTGGAAGGAGTTATCATCTCTATTCGCAAACCATCCGGCGATACAAGCCAAGGGATATCATTCGACCAAATGCAGCTGCAAGGCGATAGCAATAAACAAGCGGCACTCAGCCACGACTGCGATGTGATCGCACTGGCAACAACATGTTGGTCGTGCCTTTGACAGCGTGAGCTACGCCTACCTTCAGGAAGTTATGAGCACATGTACTTTTCACAGAGTTTTTGAGATCATCGTGATGCAACTACTTAGAGGCGCGTCCTCCAAAGTGCTCGTTAATGAATGTATTGTGGAGCCCGTCATCTTCCCATCGGTGAGACAAGGGCGCCCCCTTCGACAGTACATTCTGAAGTTGCTCTCAAGCTACTGCTCAGCAGACTCCGGAGCCGGTTCCAAGGTACGACAATAAGGCACCATAAGTATTTTGATCACTGGATTAATTTGTGGTACGGTTGTGGGTAGTCAAATGATCAACCAACATTCGAAGCACTGAAACATTCAGCTACAGACGTTCTCTACAAACGATTCGTACAAGCGTACAAAGTCACATGTTAAGAGCACTACACATGATCAGGTCACCTTTGCCAACACTTATAAATACCTAGATTCTCCCATCCCCCAACTGGCCCAAGTCCTGCCAGTGTTGATGGCGTTGGAAAGCCGAAACCTGGTGGAACTCGGATATTTTCTAAGCACAAGGTTGCTTTTTAAAGTTAGTTTTCAGCCCTCATGCTCCCTAGTAGACGCGGAAGCCTTGGGCTAGTCCACGTCCGCGAACGAGCATTGACTATCTATGTCAGAGGCAGCGGTGGATTACATCTCTCCATCGCTTGCCCATATATGAAATTTTTTCATGGGGTACAGTTATGTACACACGAAACTACCTACTGCCAGGACGGAAAAGGTAAGATATACATCGAAAATTATTAATGTACAGTAATGTAATTTCGAGCATGCGTTTGTCTAGATAACATATTTAATTGATTAACATTGCTATATTACAGGTTAATGTAAGCAGAATATAAGCCATTACAAATATGAAATGCAGGTAGATTAATAGCAAGAAACAGCCACAACGTGCATACATGTATGCATTCTGCTGTACAGGTGCCGGATGTCAGTTTGTGGGATGGAGTTCCATGCCTGTGGCGCTTGGTCTGTCAGTGCAGTAACGGTTAATGCTGTTTCTAGATGACGCTGGAGTTGTTGTTCGATGATGTCCCATATGTGCTCGACTGGAGGCAGATCTGGTGATCGAGTAGGCCAAGGTAACACGTCGACACTCTGTGTGGCATGTTGGGTTACAGCAGTGGTATGTGAGTGGGCGTAATCCTGTTCGAAAATAGCCGGCCGCTGTGGCCGAGCGGTTCTAGTCGCTTCTGTTTGGAACCGCGCTGCTGCTATGGTCGCAGGTTCGAATCCAGCGTCGGGCATGGCTGTGTGTGATGTCCTTAGGTAGTTAGGTTTAAGTAGTTCTAAGTCAACGGGACTGATGACCTCAGATGTTAACTCCCATTGTGCTTAGAGCCAGTTGAACCATTTGTTGGAAAATACCGTCTTAAATACAATTCGTGAATGGCAGCACAATAACTCGAATCATCAGATTGTCGTACAGTTTTGCTGCCATCGGGCACAGGACAACCGCGAGAGTTCTCCGGGTGTCGTACGCAATCACATCCCAGACACCTTCAGGTGTAGGTACAGTGTGCCTCGCACGCAGACATGTTGGTTGCTGGCCTCCAACAAGCCCTCTTCTAACCAACACAAGGTCATCACCGCCACCGACGTAGAACCAGATTTCATCAGAAAACACAACAGACATCCACCCTGACCTCCAATGAGCTCTCGCTTGACACTACTGAAGTCATAAATGGTGGTGGTTTGAGGCCAGTGGAATATACGCTACAGGGGGTCTGGTTTCAAACTGTCATTGAAGTAACCGATTTGTAACAGTTCATTGTGTCACTTCGGTGCCTATTGCTTCTCAAATTGCTGCTTCAGATGCAATGCGATGCCCTATAGCCATACGTCGACCGCGTTTGTCTTCCCTCAGTGGCCGAGCGGTTCAAGGTGCTTCAATCTGGAACCGTGCGACCACTACGGTCGCAGGCTCGAATCCTGCCTCGGGCATGGCTGGGTGTGATGTCCTTAGGTTAGTTCGGTTTAAGTAGTTCTAAGTTCTAGGGGTCTGATGACCTCAGATGTTAAGTCTCATAGTGCTCAGAGCCATTTGAACCATTTCTTCTCTCTGATTAGTGGCACATGGGCGTCCTATGCCCGGTCTTTTTGCGACCATTCATTCTCGTGACCACTGCTGATAGCAGTCATGTACAGCGGCTACATTGCTTCTGATTGCCCAGATACAAGACCTCGTTCAAACTCAATGAGGTGCCGATAATGACCTTGGAGACATTCTTAACTAAAATCTACTCTCCACTGCAGGCACAAAGTCAAATAATGCTCACGACCGTTACAGCGTGTATTAAAAGTAAACCTGATTTGAACCCTGGAGCTACTAAGGCCACTCTTACGCAACTGACGCGAAATTTGAATAATAATCTTTCAAATGTAGAACCACGTTTACTAACTTTCGCTTATGTCGCACAACTCTTTGTTGGTGCAGCGATTTTGTTTTCCGTAAAGTATGATCACCTTCCTCTTTCAGGGGGTGCCGCAAGGAGTTGAACCACGGATATTACTTCTACCGGAAACCAGGTACTTTCCCCACACGAAGACCAACGCACTGATTTTGAGTTGCGGTCTGACTTTACTTCACCTTTTCCGATAAGGCAGTGAGAATATGCTGGACTCTTGGACCTTACTACAGGAATGTCATTCACAGATTTTGTTTTATAATAATCAAACTTGCTTTTACAGCCAGGACACATTGCAGCTCACATCGCCAGTCGCTGTCATGAAGGAGGACACGGGAAGCCGATGCAGCTGCCTACATTCGGGGAAACCAATCTCCAACGCGACAAATCTGTGTCAAGAGTCTCTGTGGCCAGCTAGCGCGGATGCAGATTATTTTATTGCTTCGTTTACACTTACTCTCTCTATTCATATAATGTACTGAGTTTTATTCAATTTTGGACTAGTACATGTTTTCACTGATTAAAAATTTTGTATGTCAACATAACAATACAGATAATAATAATAATAATAATGATAACTATGACGATGATGATGATAATGATTACGACGACGACGACAACGGTAACGAATCTGATTAAGTAATAGTTTTAAAAAGGAAATACCTATTCATCAACGTATTACGTGTCAGCACCAATAATAGTTCAACGACTATTTGCAACTGAATTGGCTGAAGCAGTGAAATGAGACTTTAATAAGAGGAATAAGTACTGGGCAGACGATAACCAGTATTAAGAACCATATAAAACGAGGTTATAAACAACAGGACTATGGGCAGAGAGAGACAGGCAGACCGAATACTGTACTTTTCATTAAAATATACTTGTGCAATTATATGTAAGTGTGAATATGCTCTGGCATGGCACCAGAGCACGTTACCGCCCCGTCTCTGCCTTAGTCATCGCTTTTTAGTTCTTATTACATACTTTTTGTGTTTGTAAACAAACTCAGAAACACACAGGGACCTTTTACGGCACTGTTTTGCACTTTATACGTTATGCACCTCTATTCGATGCTCGTCTTCTTGTCTCCGTCGCCGAGATAGATCTGGAAGCTGTGCCGATGTGGGGCTGATGAGGTACTGGGGGTTCTGCCTCGTGTGTCGCTCTGATCTTGGTTGCACACGGACATGCTGTAACGCAATACTCGCATTTTGCTATCAATTGGTTTTTAACGTTGACACTCGTACGGTAAAGCTGAGCAGGATGGAAGAGATTTTGAAATGCCATCTTCCGGAAAATTTGTCTTTTTCATACCGGAATTTTGTTTGTTATCGGTATTGCCGAAAGAAAAAGACAAAGAAAGCCGTTAAGGAGATCTGTCTCATAAAGTGGGAAATCCGGATTCGAGTTCTGGTACTGGAAAAGTTTTCATTGTTCTCACTCCCTTACACAGCTGATCTTTGTTCGTATTGGCAACTGCTTATACATTTCAAGTGTTTGGGACGTCATATCTCCTGAATTAATTATCGTTATGTGATATAACTTTGACTGGTCATTCAGTGGTACGTGTGAATACCATCCGCCAAATGTCTGAATACACATAGTTGTAAAGAAGTAATAAATTAAAACGTCATGCATCATGCGTCACTTTTACTGCTAGAACAGAGAGTAAGAAGTAATCGATCAACTTCTTTCATCATTTTTTGTGGGTCGTCAACAATAAAAATTTTGTAAAGGCTTAGACGTTCCTTGGGTCAATTTTACTGTAGACTAAGCCTGATGGCATTTATGTGGACCATTTTAATGTTGACTGAGCTTTATGACTTCCTTTCTCTTATCACACAATAAGTACACAAGGTATAAAATGTCGATGCATTGGTCAAGCTGTCATATATACTTAGGTTATTCATGTGTTTCCGTTGTGATTATAGCCGTACGACGGTAATTAGCAGACTTCGAACGTGGGATGGTAGTTGGAGCTAGACGCAAAGGACATTCCATTTCGGAAATCGCTAGGAAATTCAATATTACGAGATCCACAGTGTCAAGAGTGTGCCAAGAATGCCAAATTTCAGGTATACACTCTCACCACGGACAACGCAGCGGCCGACGGCCTTCACTTAACGACTTAGAGCAGCGACGTTCGCGTACAGTTGTCTGTGCTAACAGACAAGCAGCACTGTGCCAAATAAGCGCATAAATAAGTGTGGAACGCATAACGAACATATCCGTTAGGACAGTGCGGCGAAATTTGTCGTTAATGGACAATGGCAGCAGACGACGGACGTGAGTGTCTTTCCTAACAACACTCTGAAAGCTGGTGGTAGGACCAAAACGGTATGGGCTATGTTTAAATGTAATGCACTGGGTGGTCTGATCCCGCTAGCCCGTCATTGACTGCAAATGGTTAGGTTCGACTGCTTAGAGATCTTTTGCAACCATTCATAGACTATGTTCCTAAACAACGATGGAATTTTTATTGACGGCAATGTGCCATGTTTGCGGACTACAGTTTGTCGACCCATCGAACATTTATGGTACAAAGTCGAGTGGTCAGTTTGTGCATTTCTTTTACTTATCGCTTAACACTGTGTGTACTACACCATTTCAAATCAATATATTACTTTTTGTCTCCCATCGTAAGAGTACTATCGTACGTGCGGACCAGGTTTAGAACCCGAACATGTGTCCTTGGTGACCCTGAGGACAGTGTAACCATAGAAGATCAAAACGTGTCGAACCCGGCGAGTTCGAATGCCAGTCCAGCACAAATATTTTACATATCTCAAGTTCAAATACAGTAAGAAATATGTGTCCTGTGGCTTTACATGACGACTGGCTCATTAATAAAAAATAACTCTCTTGTCAGAAAGCGTACTGGTGAGAGAGTCTCTGCCTGACGTGACTTCTATCTCTGTCATGGCACAACCTAAACAGACTCTCCTAAAATATACAGCGAACTGACCTCAATATTAATTTTGATTTGGACCCAAGGTGCAATATACGTCTTTCAGATAGAGTTACCAGATGTGAAGATTGTCTGTCTGTGCTTGTTAAAAGTGGGTACACGATTTGCGAATCGTTCCCAGACCACAGGCGTACGTAGCTACAATCATTCCATTATAGCGGCTACACGGGTAGCAGGGGTTGTGTGGCGTGGACTGGGCGGTTTTTTAGGTTAGATGCCCTCGGGCAAGTACAAAAACGGCAACAGTCTCAAAGGGTGCGGGGCAAAGTCAGGACATGCGAGGACCAAGCAGCAATCGGTATTGTAATTGTACACTGTCGAAGCTGCATTGGTAAAGTACCGGAACTTCAAGCGCTGATAGAAAGCACCGAAGCTGAAATCGTTATAGGTACAGAAAGCTGGCTGAAGCCAGAGATAAATTCTGATGAAATTGTTACAAAGGCACAGACGGTATTTAGAAAGGATAGATTGCATGCAACCGGTGGTGGCGTGTTTGTCGCTGTTAGTAGTGGCTTATACTGTAGTGAAGTAGAAGTGAATAGTTCCTGTGAATTATTATGGGTGGAGGTTACACTCAACAACCGAGCTAGGTTAATATTTGGCTCCTTTTACCGACCAGCAGCATTAGTGGTAGAACAACTGACAGAAAATTTGGAATACATTTCACATAAATTTTCTCAGCGTGTTATAGTCTTAGGTGGTGATTTCAATTTACCAGATATAGATTGGGACACTCAGATGATTTGGACAGGTGGTAAGGACAGGGCATCGAGTGACATTATACTGAGTGCACTATCCGAAAATTACTTCGAACAATCAAACAGTGAACCGACGCGTGGAGATAACATCTTGGACCTACTGATAACAGACCCAAACTTTTCGACTCTGTAAGTGCAGAACAGGGAATCAGTGATCATAAGGCCGTTGCAGCATCCCTGATACGGAAGTTAATAGGAATATTAAAAAAAGGGAGGTAGGTTTGTCTGTTTAGCAAGAGTAATAGAAGGCAGATTTCAGACTACCTATCAGATCATAACGAAAATTTCTGATCTGACACTGACAGTGTTGAGTGTATATGGAAAAAGTTCAAGGCAATCGTAAAATGCGTTTTAGACAGGTACGTGCCGACTAAAACTGTGAGGAACGGGAAAAACCCACCGTGGTTCAACAACAAAGTTAGGAAACTACTGCGAAAGCAAAGAGAGCTTCACTCCAAGTTTAAACGCAGCCAAAACCTCTCAGACAAACAGAAGCTAAACGATGTCAAAGTTAGCGTAAGGAGGGCTATGCGTGAAGCGTTCAGTGAATTCGAAAGTAAAATTCTATGTACCGACTTGACAGAAAATCCTAGGAAGTTCTGGTCTTACGTTAAATCAGTTAGTGTCTCGAAACAGCATATCCAGACACTCCGGGATGACGATAGCATTGAAACAGAGAATGACACGCGTAAACCAGAAATACTAAACACCTTTCTCCAAAGCTGTTTCACAGAGGAAGACGGCACTGCAGTTCCTTCTCTAAATCCTCACACAAACGAAAAAATGACTGACATCGAAATAAGTGTCCAAGGAATAGAAAAGCAACTGGAATCGCTTAACAGAGGAAAGTCCACTAGACCTGACGGGACACCAATTCGATTCTACACAGAGTACGCGAAAGAACTTGCCCCCCTTCTAACAGCCGTGTACTGCAAGTCTCTAGACGAACGGAAGGTTCCAAATGATTGGAAAAGAGCACAGGTAGTCCCAGTCATCAAGAAGGGTCGTCGAGCAGATGTGCAAAACTATAGACCTATATCTCTGACGTCGATCTGCTGTGGAATTTTAGAATATGTTTTTTGCCTGAGTATCATGTCGTCTTTGGAAACCCATAATCTGCTCTGTAGGAATCAACATGGATTCCGGAAACAGCGATCGTGTGAGACCCAACTCGCTCCATTTGTTCATGAGAGCCAGAAAATATTAGATACAGGCTCCCAGGTAGATGCTATTTTCCTTGCCTTCCGGATGGGGTTCGATACAGTTCTGCACTGTCGCCTGATAAACAAAGTGAGAGCCTATGGAATATCAGACCAGCTGTGTGGCTGGATTGAAGAGTTTTTAGCAAACAGAACACCGCATGTTGTTATCAATGGAGAGACGTCTACAGACGTTAAGGTAACCTCTGGCGTGCCACAGGGGAGTGTTATGGGACCATTGCTTTTCACAATATATATGAATGACCTAGTAGATAGTGTCGGAAGTTATATGCGGCTTTTCGCGGATGACGCTGTAGTATACAGAGAAGTTGCAGCATTAGAAAATTGTAGCGAAATGCAGGAAGATCTGCAGCGGATAGGCACTTGGTGCAGGGAGTGGCAACTGACCCTTGACATAGACAAATGTAATGTATTGCGAATACATAGAAAGAAAGATCCTTTATTGTGTGATTATATGATAGCGGAACAAACACTGGTAGCAGTTATTTCTGTAAAATATCTGGGAGTATGCGTGCGGAACGATTTCAAGTGGAATGATCACATAAAATTAATTGTTGATAAGGCGGGTGCCAGTTTGAGATTCATTGGGAGAGTCCTTAGAACATGGAGTCCATCAACAAAGGAGGTGGCTTTCAAAACACTCGTTCGACCTATACCTGAGTATTGCTCATCAGTGTGGGATCCGTACCAGATCGAGTTGACGGAGGAGATAGAGAAGATCCCAAGAAGAGCGGCGCGTATCGTCACAGGGTTATTTGGTAACCGTGATGGCGTTACGGAGATGTTTAACAAACTCAAGTGGCAGACTCTGCAGGAGAGGCACTCTGCATCGCGGTGTAGCTTGCTCGCCACGTTTCGAGATAGTGCGTTTCTGGATGAGGTATCAAATATATTGCTTCCCCCTACTTATACCTCGCGAGGAGATCACGAATGTAAAATTAGAGAGATTCTAGCGCGCACGGAGGCTTTCAGACAGTCGTTCTTCCAGCGAACCATACGCGACTGGAACAGAAAAGGGAGGTAATGACAGTGGCACGTAAAGTGCCCTCCGCCACACCTCGTTGGGTGGCTTCCGGAGTATAAATGTAGATGTAGATGTAGATACCACCAACATAAACACAGCATTAGTTCCCGATAATATCGTAAAGAAGTTTATGCCACACAAAGACGCTTCTGGTTACATGGACGTTGATTGAATCCTGTTCGAAACATTCGTTTCCTTGTAAGTCCACATCGATAGTTATTAACTGCGCTGGCTACCCAAGGCGTGCTTTTGACTCCGTTTTGTAATTACTGAAATAAAATCACATAAGATCCAGCTGCTCGAACTGGCAACACGGTAGGACGCGGAAATTTCTGCAGATAATGTTACTTTTCATTTCTGACTCTGTGTCGATGTATGCATTCGTGATCTACTCATTAATATGCCGCAGTGTAAACGAAAAAGCTGGCCGAAGTGGCTGAGCGGTTCTAGGCGCTACAGTTTGGAACCGCGCGACCACTACGGTGGCAGGTTCGAATCCTGCCTCGGGCATGGATGTGTGTGATGTCCTTAGGTTAGTTACGTTTAAGTAGTTCTAAGTTCTAGGGGGCTGATGACCACAGAAGTTAAGTCCCATAGTGCTCAGAGCCATTTTAACCATTTTATAAACGAAAAGGCCAGATATAGATCACACCCTCATCTGTACGTTTTTAAACTCCATTTCGTCGCATTTACTTGCACAGACAAGGGATAGTGACATTTTCTCATGCAGCATTTGACGCGAAGATTGTTGACATTTACAATCCACGAAGGCTAAATTTACTTTAAAAAAGTAGGTTACTGCACGACTTCATACTGATTTTGTTTAGTGTGTTCTTAATATATTTTACTGTTTTTGTTAAATAGTTTTTGCCATGCCTTACTGAATGTCGCATGTTTGAAGGCTACGAGGATTGTGGTTTCAGAGTTAGAAAACGGAGGGGAAATGGGGAAACGTCAAATATTAGTGACACTTTGTTCGCTCTGGATTTAATAGACGGCAGCAGGCAGTGGAAGCAACTGGATAGAAATGTGCGGTGTATGGGATTGGTGCACAGACGTAATCACGACAATGAACTGTCTACTCAGTTCCAGTAGAATCTCTTCGACGTAAATTATTAGCCACATCCAAGAACACCAACGGATTTTGATGAATGACGTGGGTATTGTTTACCAATGTGGTATACCCCATTACTGGCATGTGTGTTGATATGCGACCATTTAATCTCCGTGATACACTTGCACTCAGTGGGAAACGTTGGGTGAAAATGAAGGAGGGGAAAGTTAATGTTAAATAACACGTCATCTCTGAGGTTGTTAGAGGCAAATCAGAAGCTACGATTGAAAAGGTTAGGGAAGGAATTCGACTTTTCTTGTTTATAGGAAAGATTCCAACATTTGCCTTATTCGATTAGAGGAAATATTGGAACACCTAGATTAGGATGGGTCGATGGGGATATGAACCACTGTGTATTAATTTCATTAACAGAAAATAGTGTTTGGTCCTGTCAGAAAGTATTTGAAGCAAAAGCTAGTGTGCTTTTTCAAAAAGTTACGTTATGCGTATGGCGTTGAGAGCAGCATCCCACTGATTTGTCCTTCGTAGTTGTGATCTTTTTTAAACAAGTAAGGCACCGTAGGTCGCAACACACAAAAGCGACCAGGGAAGTTACAACTAGTGTTGCTACTCTACAAGAATGCCCGTCTAGACTCTGATGATTTTGCAAAAGAAACTGTCCATGACTCTCAGTGGAAAGCAGTCATTAACGCACTGTTTCTTCAGATATAGCGCACTCAAGAGTTTATCTTTCTCCCTTGTTATCAAACAGCCATGAAGAACATTTCGTTGTGGCCGAGAATGTACTTTAAACTTGGGTTATGACATCTTTATCTCGGAACCAGTAGCTCTCTAGAGGCGTGGAATCCTCGTCAGACTATTTTAGTTAATGACAGGGGTGGATATACTTTTTATGACTTATTTCTCTCTTATGGGTTTCTATTATATTTCATAAACCAACGAGAAACGCTATAAATTGCTATTTCTGATACAAATGAATAGCCTCTTACTAGGATACCCTTACGACTAAAGTATAATTTAATAAAAGGGATAGTACCTATAAGACGAGCCTGCACAAAACATCGTGTGTCAGCAACAAGATATTACGCACTTTTGCCCCCAAATGGTCTATGTCAACTTGAAGTCCTGTGTCCTACCCAAGAATCATCTCGATGTCACCAATATATACCTGGAGCGAGAGTAGATTCAAAACGAGATCGTTTATGAAAGTATTCAATTCCACATATAATAAACTGAATTTTCTATTCAGAGAAAGTAATACGTGTGTCGGTATTGGTAGTAAAATATATAGTTTAAGAAGGGTGCAAGTTCACAATTTCTCAAATTTTTCACTTTTAGATTTGTGGAGTTCGGTAAAACTAATTGCTGCATTAAATAGTACTCTACTTGTTGCTGAATACGACTCAGTTGGAAACCATAACTTCAATAGCATTTCATCTGCTGATGACACGCCGTATAATTTCGAATTGCTCTGAAAATAGTGATACCTGCCTTGAGAAAGTGTCAAAGACAGTGTTGTATCGGCTGACCCTCTCTCCCCTCCTCCCCTATTACATTCTGATGCGTCTCAACTTTCGCTACTAAAGGCAATATGCACAGTATAGAAATCTTGTATTTGGTATGAGGCAGCTGCTGGTTGTGACACGTCCTGTATAGAAATTTTGCAGTTGTGGCAACTCTGGAACCCCTTTCAGCTTGGTACTCCAAGTGGCGGCTTGTGACGCTTGATCCTAAGACCGGTCCTGTTAATTCCATAGGTAATTTGGACAACAAATCTTACTGTCCGGCACAAAGGCGAAATCATAGTTACTGTACACGTTCTATGTGTTACAATTTTATAAATAATCAGTTCACTGCCACCTGTCTTCCACAGTTCAGAATTTTATTAAAAGTTAGCACATCCAGCATGGAAGTTCCTAAGAATATAACACAATTTTCTAGACTCGTTCGCGTTTTGCGCTTCTTTGCAAAAGCTCAAATCAAGTGCAGAAAGCCGAAGTACTGGCCGCTCCTCAAGGTTTAATCACACTAGTCAAATGCGTAACGTATTCTAAGTATGGTAATGGCATATTCTTAAACTTTTACACAGGAATTTTCACGTTTGATAATTTTTGTGGCACAATCATATTTTCATTTGGAAACTGACATATCATAGGGTCGATTCGTTTGAGGGGTGTTTTTACAGAAGAATGAAGAAAATTAAGTGTATGATAAGAAAAGAAATGAGGGTCTTCCCTTTAGAAACGACGAATGGAAGAAATGTGTGCAAAATATTAATTAAAAGGGGATGACAGAAACATGTTAAGACTGTAGAAGAAAACATCCATGGTTCTAGAGAGACCAGGGTAGGTCAAAAGCTGTAGGGGAAGACAGATATTGAAGTAGATGTATCACATTACCGAAACCGTGTAGTGCAAATGGAGAGGTTGGTACAGGAGAGGAAGTCGCGACGAGCTGCACTAAGTCACTCAGAGGACTGGATTAAAAAGAAAACTTTGTTACAGAAGTATGTCCATGGGTTTGCAATTGTGGTTTTTAGTCCGAATATTGGTTTGATACCGCTTTCTACACTAATACACTGCAACCCGCATCCACTTGGACATTTGCATCATATTCAAACCTTGGCCTTTCTCAACTGTTCCTACCCCATCTCCCCCTTGCCTACACACACACACACACACACACACACACACACACACACACACACAAAACCCGCTATTCATTAACAAACAACGATCGCTCGATGGCTCTGGACATGTCCTATCAAACGAACCCTACTTTTAGTCCAGTTGTGAAACAAATTTCTTTCCTTCCCCTCCTCATTATCCGATCTACCCTTCTAATCTTCAGCATTCTTCTGATGAACGCCTTCCAAAAGCTTCTGATTTCATCTTGTCTGAACTGTTTATAGTTTCGCCCATGTTTCAATTCCATTCAAGGTTAAATTCCAGGTAACTACATTCCGAAAAGACTTTGCAGCTTTAAAATTTTTGTTGGTTATAGTTTCTCCTTCTCAAAAATGTTATTCTTGAAGTTGCACCCTGTTTTTTCTATCCTCTCTGCATCTACCATATTCACCTATTTTGCATCCCAAATAACAAAACACGTCTACTACTTCTAGTGTCCCTTTTCCTAGTCCAATTTCCTCACCATCACCTGGTTCAGTAGGACTATATTAAATTATTCTTGTTCTGTTTTTTGATGTTTGTCATATCTCCTTTTTTTGTGACGCTATCCATTGCGTTGAACGGCTTCTCTAAGTCTTTTGCCGTTACCAACAGAATTACAACGTCACTGGCTAAACAAGTTCTTACTTTTATTCTCTGAACCTTAATTTCGTTTCATAATTTCTTTTTGGCATCGTTGACTTGTTGCTCAACGCGCAGATTCAGTAACATCGGGAATAGACTACAAAACTGCCTCACAGCTTCCTCGACAACTGCTAACATTCATGACCTTCAACCTCAATCTGGTTATTTATACAGGTTGCAAGTAACCTTTAGCTCTCTGTATTTTATCTCAGCTAACTCCAGAATGTCGGTGTGTCTTCCAGCCAGCACTGTGAAAAATTTTCTCAAAATCGACGAGTGCCAGAAACGTAAGTTTGCCATTCTTGAACCTGTTTTCTAACACAGGGTCAGTATTGCCTCAGGTGTTCCTGCATTTCATCGGAATCCTAACTATCATCCCTCAGCCAAGCTTCCCCAAGATTTTTTTCTTTTTTTCGATACATCTGTAAATAATTCGTATCAGTATTTCGCACCTATGGCGTATTAGGCCAGTACCTCGGTAATAATCTCATCTGTTAGCAACTGCCGTCTTTGGTACTGGAACTATTACGTTCTTCTTGATATCTGAGGGTATCTTTCCCGTGTCATATGTCTTGCCCACTCGATGGAGTAATTCGTCATGTTAATTTGTACTGAAGGTCTCAGTAACTTTCAGAGAACGTCGTCTACACCAAATGCCTTATTTCGACTTATGTGATTGACTGATTTGTCAGTTCAGTTCAGTATCTCTTATGTTATCCAAGGACTCTGGTTATCCATCACTAAAGCTTCTGTCAGTATTAAGACTTGCAGCAAAAACTTTTAACCAAAATTCCAACAGAAATTTACATTCAGACAAACGAAAAATAGGCCGTGTAAACATTTTACTTACCAGAATGAAATTATCGCTCTACAGCGGAGTGTGCGCTGATATGATACTTCCTGATAGATTAAAACTGTGTGCTGAACCGAGACTCGGTCCGGCACACAGTTTTAATCTGCCAGGAAGTTTCATTTTACTTACCAGTCACGATGGGCGACTGTGTAGTGTGTGGGGTCATGTGGGGTCGATGCAGTTAAGAAACGGTTGAGTAACATTTTCCCTATGAGAGATTAAGTATGGGCTATAATGAAGCAACGCGCAGCTGCTGTAGAATTGTATCCAGCAAACAAGCTTTTCATTTTACAGCATACATAAGACACAAAAAATTACTGCAATAGATACTGAATAACTGGGCCTCCCGAATAATTCCTCCTAATGTAAATTTGTGGTGTTTAGGCTATGGTCGCTGAATCTGAAAACCATTCGTAACTATGACTTAGCTTCGATCCCTCGTTACATAAATTGTAATAAAATTCATGACTGTTTCGTGTCTTTCAAAAACATGTAGGTGGCGCTCAGGATACAGCTAAGCTGTGGAAACATTTTACCTGCCACAAGCTAGAGACGTGACAGCATCCCACAATATATTAGTCAACACTGTGAAGTTCGACTTAGTTCCTGGAATGGTAGAGAATTATCCTGCTATATTCACTCTATATTTTTCTATCATTTTGATTAAATATTCTGAATGGTTCTGATATAACGGATGGCATAGAGTTAGAAAATTTATATTTCTTATATTGAAAGCTATGCATCTTGGTCATTACTGGTGAGAAGAGAGAGCTCTAAGTGACAGTCGTCTGCTAGCTCAGGTGTAAAGTGTTAACCCTTCCAACAAGAGTCACGTGAAATCACTCTGCAGAGAAAATTTGCACTTCTTCTGTGACAAAGTTACCGTCATGCAGATCGAAAGTCACCAAACAAAAACCTTAGAAAACTTCTCCCTTATAAGTTTTCTTTCTAACTTGATTCAGTGTGCAGTAGACCAAAAAGTGAAAAACTTACAAATTTACACACTTGTTATTGGTCTTTTTTCTGCTTCTACAGAGATAATTACTAGCTATTTATGAAGAAACAATTTTAGCGACTTAATGGGGATACGGAATTATTTGTGGACTGGCATTGGTTATTTGTGTGTCCACACTGCTACACTTTCATACTTTCGTGGTAGTCGTGTAATGCTACTTCAGTATGGCCGTGGATCGCATGTAGTCACAAAAGGTTTTTATACCAAAAGTGCATAATATCTTGATAATTCGAGACGATTTAGTGCGTTTGTTTTACGAGTACCTCGTTTTCTTGTAGAAGACTTTTGTTGTAAAGTTACCATGGTAAACTGCAATTCACTTATATTGGTACAGTATACAGGGTGTCCCATTTATCTTGACCACCTTAAATAACTGTTTGTCCAGATGAAAATTACAAATTATTTCAAGGAAATGTTCTCTACCCCTCAGTGGGACATCAATCAGCATGTTGGCCTTCGTTGTAGCTTTGTTTTTTACAATGATATGAACAGTGGTATGACTTTTTAAATGGCAACCTGAACTTTTTATTCGATAATTTATTTCATCTGCTAAAGACCTATTCAAAAATGTATCACAGTGTACCATTCAGTGAAACACAAAGTTATGAATCACATAACACAACAATGACTTTGAGCCCGGGATCACAAACTCGTCCACTTGCTGGATATGCCAGAAAACAAATGAAAACCAAGTAAAAACATGACACAATGTTAGCTTTGACTCTCCTGTACCATTTCCCAGGAGAAGAACATTCAAAGGTGCTCAAAGTGGCGTCCCTGGACACCAATACACTGGTGAAATAGTTGAATGAAAGAATTATTTACTGCTTCCATTGTTGCTTGCTGTAGATAATTACAAGCAAGCACGATACGTTCCTGCATGTCCTGTGGAGTTGTTTGTATATTGCGATAGACAACGTCTTTAATGCATCTCCAAAGAAAAAAGTCCAGACGACTTAAATCAGGGGACCTAGCAGGGCAAGTAACTGTTCCTTCTCGACCAATCCATCTGGCAGGATACCTTCGGTTCAGAATACGACGTGGCAACGCGCACGCAAGGCATTATGTGCTGGACATCCATTGTGTTGATACCACATAAGCATTCTGGTTCTTAGCGGCACTTCATCCCGAAGATGAGGAAGAATTCGTCTGAGGAAGTTGAGATACGCTGTGCCGTTTAGACTACCATTGGTGAAATAAGGGCCAATAATTGTTGAACTAAGCATCACACACCTGACGTTAACTCAACACTGACGCTGATTTTCCACCTGTCTAAGCCATCGTGGGTTGTCACTGGAACAATAAAGCATGTTCCTTGTATTTACCTGTCCTTCGTTTGAGAAGGAGCAATTTTCTTTAAGTAGAACATTGGAGAAGAAGTTCGGATTGATGAGGATTTGCTGCTGTGCCCACTGACAGAACTGTAGACGATTCTGGAAATCATTCCCATAAAATTCTTGATTTAGGTGTACATGGTAAGGATGGAACCGGTGACGTGGAAAAATACGATATACACTGGTTCTAGAAATGCCAATCTCGTGTTCAAGCTGTCGTGTGCTCACATGTGGATTCATAGCAACTGAAGCGAGACCAGTAACATCGGCAGCTTTGTCTGCGCGAGTGCTACGACGATTGCGTTGTGGGTTGAAACTTCCCGTTTCCTGACGTATCGCAACAAGACGAGAAAACATCAGTAGGAAAGGTTGGTTCTTGTCCGGATATCGCTTTGTATCCAGTTGCACTGCCTGCGTAATATTTCGCCTACCTTCAAGAACACCTACAACAACAACTATGAAAGAAACGTTTGTCGATGCAGTTTGTAGGAAGGACATCCCTTACTGTACACCTACTCTACAAAGCTGTATTTAAAAGGACTAAACTACTGTACTAAATGTGCCCGTACATAAGAAAACACTATTGCAATCATTGTTCTGCTAACTTAAATTCGCCATAGACGAGTAGAATTTCTACCTTTTCTTCATTATTGTACATTCTTCTTACACAACTCTTCAACAGACGAATGTTGACGGAATGACGGGTGGGCATTCTACTTATGTTTACATTTGTCCTCTGTCAACGTCAGCACGTGGATGTGTTCCATTACCCCGAGTACTTGCGCTAAGTGCTGGAAGTGTCAACGTCAGTGTTGTGTTATGTAATTAATAACGTTGTGTTCCAGTGAATGGTACACTGTGATACATTTTTGAATAGTTCTTTAGGAAAGGAAATGAATTACCGAATAAAAAATACAGTTTTCCATATAAAAAAGTCATACCGTTGTTCATATCTTTGTAAAAAACAAAGTTACAACGAAGGCATTCATGCTGATTCATGCCCCCTGACGGCCAAAGAACATTTGATTGAAACATTTTGTGATTTGCATCTAGTCCAACAGTTATTTAGGGTGATCAAGATAAATGGGGCACCCTGTATACTTCACAGCGTTTTCCTCGTCAATTTCTTGATCACAGCAGAAACATAAGAAATAAGTTAATCATCGGCAGTAGAGTCCCACACGTTCTTTAATATTATTGAAGATGCGCTGTACTCATTCTCTTGTTTCACTTTCTGCACGGCTTTCTGAGTCCTGTTTTTTGGTCACTGAAAATATACCCTTCCACTGTTTGATATTCTAATTTGAAACTGTATATAATTCGTAGCTTATGAAAATATTAGTCGATGATAGTGTTTTCAATCAGTGTTATGCCGTCTTCTCGTCTGTGTTATTGTAGATTAGAGGTGATGCCTATTAGAGCATTATTAAGGAAAGCTGAATTAAGTAAATAGTATTAAAAAGGATATTACTTAGTCATATTGTTACTAGTGTCCAGTGACACTAAGAAATCTAATTACTTCTCGTGAATGATCTTCATTTTTGCAGTACACGTATGCATAAAAAACAGAAATATCTACAACACCTACCGATAAGTAGAGCCATCCACATAATTGCTCCTGGTGTTTATTTATGGTGATAGATTTCCAGTCGGTGAGTCGGGAAATTATGCACAACAATGTTTTGGATTAAAATCATAACTACAGAAATTCGAATGAAACTCTGGGGTATGTTTAAGATATTTCCGCTGTTAATCAACGTGGTACGACATCACTGACGCGTTTTCAAAAGGCGAAATTACCGAGTGCTAATCGAGCTCAGCACATCAACTGACCCAGCGTATTCTACCTGTCGCTAGTCTTAAGGAGAATTTGCAAGATTATAAAATAAATTTGCCAACTACGCGATAGTCTATTTGCTTCCTCTTGTGGTTTAGAATTGTCCTGCTCAATTCACTAGATATTTCGTTGCCATTTCCAACACATAATCTCATTGACTCTCACACTTGGGGTGTCATACTTATTACTTCATTCTGGAACGGCCATTCGACACAGAATCTATAAATAATTTCATAAATGACGTTACTGATTGTCTCTAATAATAAAGAATACCGCAATGCCGAAGTGAGAGCGCTCTCAGAGCAACACCACCTGGCTAGCTGGGTGGTAAAGTCGCCGTTTTATGCGGAAAACGCTGCCTTTGCTCAAGGTTCTAATTTCGCTAAAGGCTTAAAAATTTTATCGGATTTTTACTACTTCTCTTACCGAACTGGAAGCCTCCAGATGGAAAACCATTTAAGAAATCTTAACTTCACTCTCTTTGGCTTTATAGCAAATTCGATTTAGTACGTCATAGATCTAACGGTGGAAAATTTAATAAATTCTGATCATACACACTTGTTAAAATAATATTATCCTGCGTATTTCGACATACATCTTAGTTTTTCCTGAATGTACAGTTCAGTTGATTGTGTTTGGTACTCAATAATGTGCTAATTAAGTAACTTTTTGGGTCTACTCTCACTTCAAGGTTTATTTGTTTTCGTGGTAATCCTGAAACGCTTCTTGGGTAAGACACAAGACATCAAATGGGCAGAGACCATAGGAGTACACTATGAATAAATACATCAGCTTTGAATTGCAAGTGAAAAGTAACAATTCCTGCATAAACAGAGCACCCTACTGTGATATCAGTTCTTGCAGGAAACCAATGTCTTTAACAGGTTGTAAGCAGTCTCCGGGGAATCACCGTTCTCTTCCAGTGTGGGGCATCCTTCTTTACGATACATCCATGAACAAGTACTCTGTTGGTGGTGTATAGCAATGATTCTAGCTACGTATGCTTAAGATTTGGATTCAATTCTTACATCAGATATCAGTTTTTAACAAGCACAAACAGCCGCTCTTCATCTCCAGTAACTCCAGTTAAACAATGTAGTCTTGCATCGTGATTCCAAATCCACATTTAACACGACGTCCCTTCGCTACGTACTGGAGTAGGTTGGGCCACGGCAGAAGTGGAAGTCACGCCAGGTTGAAACTCTGTCTCCATATAAGGGCACAGGGCACATATTTCATATCGTATTTGATCTTGGTATGTGGAAAATTTAGTGCTGGTCTGGGATTCGATATCAGATATCCCCTTTCGCTGTTTTCGATACATTATGTTACCTGATGGTTACACTGTTCTCAAAATCTCCACGGAAAGCTCGTGAGTGGGTTCGAAATCTGGTCTGGTAAAGAAGATTATATCTTGTCATTTCAAGTTGTACGTAGCATGCGCACACCAAACAACAGATGACAAATTATTATGATTTTTAACGCCTGTCCGTGCTTAATCAACAATGACGATGGGTACCGGTTTCGACTCCCAGTAAGACAAAGAACTTCTCGTCATATCACTTCACGTTCCAACATACCACTCTTAGTTACTGGTGAAAAACAATTCGATAGTCAACGTCTCTCCAGGTGTATTGAACAACGCCAATACTTGTAGGTTTCGACTCTCAGTCAACACAGAACTTTTAACCATGTTATTTCTCGTTTAGACCCATGCACCACTTGCTACAGACGAAATAAACTGATTTTTAACCAATTTCTCCGACTAGAAGGCAACAAAGATAGATGCTGGGCTCGAATCCCAGCAAGACAAAACTTTGTCGTCTTCCCATTTCAGTGTCAATCATCTGGTTACTCATGAAAAATTACGTTTTCTAAAACTTGATTGTGCCTATTTAACAATCCGACTAGGTGCTGGGTTCGAATCTCCACCTAACTCAAAACTTTATGCCATATCATTTGAAAATTAAAAATGCGCACAATTTGTTGTTGGTGACTGAATTTGTATTTAAGATCTTTCATGGTTAGTTAACAGGAACAATAATAGTTGGATTTGAGTCCCGATCCCAGTGTAATACAATTCCGAGGATAAAGTGTTTTTGTAAATGTCTTTTATTGTAATGAATTTGAGTTTACAAGATTCATGGCTTGTCATCTCTAAAAACGTGTTGCCTGATATTTGAATTCTTGTGGTATTAATTTGAATTAGGATTGCAAGCGTTGCAGAGCAGTTATCTCTTGTGGTCTTTTGAAGTAACCATTTTGTCTAACGAAAAGACTGTACCGAAAAATGCGCTGAGAACCAGCAAGACAGTTGGGTGATGTGGGTTGCATAGAAGTCAGGCGAAAAGCAATTCAGGTCCTTTGGATACTTTTTAGCAGTACAGAACATTCCTTAGTTTATTTTTCCATTCTTGTAGCTGCAGTAACTTTCATCACTTGTTTCACTATCACGTAACATTAAATGCCCAAGGGGTGAAATTAGCTAATAGCGATAAAGCAAAAAGTAAAGTCATCATTTCGCAAATGAACAACAGCCCACGGAGGACACTGATTTCCCTCAATATAAATTACTGCTGCTACAATGGCAATTGAATGGGCAGGAGAAGATTAGCAAGGTGTAATCGACATGGTGAACACTATTCTGCGACATTTTATATATTTCAAAGATACGGATGACAATTATTGAACGACATGAAATAAAATCGTCGTAACTTCTGAACAGTTTGAGTTACGACGTTGAAACCGCATGGCTATGCGCGGGGTGTGATTGGAATTTGTATACACTATATGGTTTGGTTTAGCGACGAAGCCCACTTTCAGTTGGAAGGGTTCGTCAGGAAGTAAATTGGCGCATTTGGGGAACTGAGAATCCACATTTTGCCATCGAGAAATCTCTTCATCCTCTACGAGTGACTGTGTGGTGTGCAATGTTCAGTCACGAAATAATCGGTGCGATGTTCCTTGATGGCACGTTGACTACAAACCGGTACATGATGGCTTAGGAACATGATAGCATCCCCATTGTCCAAAGTGACCCTAGTTTGGACAAAATGTTGTTCATGCAAAATGGTGCTCGACCCCATGGCGGCAGGAGAGTGTTCGATGTCATGGAATAGAACTTTGGGGACCACATTATGGCTTTGGGGTATCCAGAGGCCACTGGCATGGGCCTCGTTTGGCCACCTTATTCTCCAAATCTGAAAACATGGGACTCCTTTCTGTGGGGCTACATTAAAAGCAAGGTGTACAGCAATAATTCCAAAACCAATGATGAGCTGAAAACCACCATCCAGGAGGTCATCGACAGCACAGATGTCCAGACACTTCAGCAAGTCATGCAGAATTTCGCTGTCCGTCTGCACCACATCATCGCCAATGGTGGAAGGCATATGGGACACGTAATAACCTAGATCCTCATATCTGTAGTGGCGTTTACATGAACTAGTTTGTAAGTAATTTTTTTCATATATTTCAATAGCTGTCACACTTTACACTACAAATTAAAGAAAACAGTAATGTTCGCTGTATTCATCAATATAAAATAGTGTTGCTTTCTAAGCCGTTACGTAAGATAATATTAACATTAGCAGTCGAGCATTCACTAAGGAATCTTCAATTCCCGTCTTAATTAGATGGTGCATGAGCGAGGTGCTAATGTCGACTGAGCACACACGTGAGTCAGAAGGAAGCTGCAGTTTCGTAAGTGTTCGTGGCATGCACCAAATCCAAGCGTTAGCAAAAAATGACTCAGATGGACGCTCGTGCCCAAAGTCTTGAACAACTTCCCACTGGCCGTCGAGCGCCGCACTTCCTACCGGCAGTGACCTGCCAAAATAGCACTCTCTCTTTCCTCTGCTGTTATGAGAAATTTGTCTTGATTATCCAGCACATGTTCACTGTCACCTCCGTAGAACTTCATTTCCACGTTAAAGGCAATACTCTTCTGCCAAAAACGTACATTCTTGAAGCAGTGCAAAGTATCGCTTTGGTGGAAGGCATATGGGACACGTAATAACGTAGATCCTCATATCTGTAGTGGCGTTTACATGAATTAGTTTGTAAGTAATTTTTTTCATATATTTCAATAGCTGTCACACTTTACATTACAAATTAAAGAAAACAGTAATGTTCGCTGTATTCATCAATATAAAATAGTGTTGCTTTCTAAGCCGTTACGTAAGATAATATTAACATTAGCAGTCGAGCATTCACTAAGGAATCTTCAGTTCCCGTCTTAATTAGATGGTGCATGAGCGAGGTGCTAATGTCGACTGAGCACACACGTGAGTCAGAAGGAAGCTGCAGTTTCGTAAGTGTTCGTGGCATGCACCAAATCCAAGCGTTAGCAAAAAATGACTCAGATGGACGCTCGTGCCCAAAGTCTTGAACAACTTCCCACTGGCCGTCGAGTGCCGCACTTCCTGCCGGCAGTGACCTGCCAAAATAGCACTCTCTCTTTCCTCTGCTGTTATGAGAAATTTGTCTTGATTATCCAGAACATGTTCACTGTCACCTCCGTAGAACTTCATTTCCACGTTAAAGGCAATACTCTTCTGCCAAAAACGTACATTCTTGAAGCAATGCAAAGTATCGCTTTCATTGTTGATATCGTATCAGAATATTCGATTTTCGTACCCTGTGGGTCTTACACTTTCAAGAGACTCTGGACTGGTTTCTCCATAGTGAATAATTTTTTGATACCTGCCAGGAAACAAGCGCACGTCCATTTACAACGGCTTAGAGGGGCTTGTCATCAACGTCATTGTCCGACGAGATATTTTCCCCTGTGTACAGATCTTTACCTGTCCAGACGCATTACGACGTCGAAATGTGTCTGAGGGACCTGTTTCTCGCCGTCTTGTGGCACGCACACGGGTGGGCGGGCTTCCATCACACATGGCATATAGACCTGTTGTTGATTTATCTCTCTGGTCACACCGATGATTCAAATGTGTTTAAAGCAGTTTTCTCTGACCGCACAGCGTGTCCTCCAATGTGAGCCTAGGATTCAACAAACACCTGTACAATACTGATAAAGTGACTTTCTATCCAGGTGCCTAACATATCTGGCTCATTTATGAGTTTTTAGGTATCCTGCAGCCACACGGCAGTGGTTAAGTGGCAGTATTGCTAGACTCGAGCTGCACCGATGAATGCATGGTTTTCAGAATCAACCAACAACATGTCCATTTACCACGGCTTCAAGAGGCTTGTCATCAACGTCATTGTCCGACGAGATATTTTACCCTGTGTACAGATCTTTACCTGCAGTATATATGATTGCAGCAGATGTATACATTACATATGACTTTAATTCGATTTTGGACATATACGTGTTACATTGGTTCATATTCTCGAAACTGGTATTCGACAAATGGGCTAAAAATTAATTCACTGTGTGTTATTGTCGACGTTGTTACTGCCTGTGTACGGAACCACACACACACACACACACACACACACACACACACACACACACATACATACAGACACCGTCCTAGGAGCAAACCGGAGGCTACGATCTTCCCGCCTTATTTCCATCTGCGACAGGAGCGCAGCCAAGCAGACTTTTTGTCCTTATTAGATATAGCGATATAACGAATCTAGTCTCGTACAAGGCCTGCTATAAATTCTAGCTGTTGGCGTTTAGCACTTTTACAGTACTGATGTTAATTACTTGCTCACATTCAAAAAAGTTTGTTAAGAAATGCTTCGCAAATACTTACCTAGAGTCGCAAATAGACACACGGAGACAACCACATACGCTAGACAAATTCGTGCGTATCAGTGGCGGGATTCGAATCCACGCCTCCGCAAAAGCGTCTTGCGATAGGACCGCGCACACTCTTCATTACGAATTTAGTCCAAATTAATGATATATCCAGTGCTTGGCTAGAGATGAAATTGATGGGTGTGAGAGCTCCAAATGGCAAAGCGTTTAGAAAAAATAGCATTTTTGGCGGGGGTCGGGCGTAGTATGAACCTTTTATGTTAACGTAGTTTTGAGGCAGCGGTTGTTGCAGTGGAAGGAATACAAAGCATTAATGCTAGGTGAGTGGGATCGAATCTCCATGCGGACAGCTGCTTTTAGGACCAACCAACAACAGCCTCACAGGCAAACGTTATTTATATGTCTGCAGTAGATATATACGTTACATATGACTTGTATTCGATGTTGGACATATGCGTGTTACATTCGTTCATGAACTTACCCAGATAATAAACCAAAATCCTCAACATATTTTATTTTTTAATGTTTTTATCATAGGCAAAGGAAAAATTGGGTTAGTAAATCAATTTCAAAGATAAGAAATTACAATGAAATGAACACCCTTAGCTGCTTACAGGCGTTGACATACGTCAACGGGGACAGATGAAAATGTGTGCCCCGACCGGGACTCGAACCCGGGATCTCCTGCTTACATGGCAGACGCTCTATCCATTTTTTTTTTTACTTAAAACACTGCTTATAGAACACTTCGAGAAGTAATGAGTCGTATGCAGTGATGGCTCAACCAAGTCGAAAAGATACGTTGAAACTTACATTTGATCCTCGATATGCCAGACCCAAGTCGTTTGAAGTAGAAAATTGGTTAGAAGAAGATGTGAAACTCTCCTTTAATGATATAATCGGGATCCACCTGTCGATTGTAGCTTGTGTCGTGTTTGTTAAAATGCGTAATTCCGAGTTGTGCGAGAAAATAGTTGAGTCTTCCGGAGGTGTCATGATATTTAAGCACTCAGATGGAGACGTTGGTGAAGCATTCGCACAGTTCGAATCTTCGAGTTGCCATTTGAGATTACAACAGACCAAATTAATGCCGTAATTTCACCCTTCGGGAAAGTGCTCAGCAACTTTGCCGAGAAATGGTCAAGCGCGCATAAACTCCCAGTACTAAATGGCGCACGGCGGCTTCGAGTAGAGTTACAAAAGCACATCCTGTCGTACATCAATGTTTGCGGGTATACAGGGATTGTAATTTATGACGACTAACCGCGAACCTGTGCCGCCTGTAACAAGCCTGGGCACGTTCGCGTAGAATGTATACAGCGGCGCCTTGCACAGCTGCCGGTCGGCGCGGCCGCCAGGCCACCTGCGATGACAACACTGCCTGGAACTTACGCCGCCGTGGCACGCGAACGGCCGACAGCTTCCTCAGCCCCTGAATCGTGTGCAAATACAAATTCTCTAGACACAGAAATTCCGATGGATGTCAGTGCCGTCATAGCTGACGACCTACAAGAGTCCCACCAACCTACGCAAACAGTTGAAGTTCCACCGAAACCGGCACCTGCAACTGTTAAGGCAGCAGATCCGCCGGAAGTTGAAGACAGACACACCTTGCAGGAAAGCGAAACTAACTTGGATACTGAAGAAAGTCCGTCGAGAGGCAATTCTCCAAAGAAAAATAGGAAACGCCGGCTGGCGCGCAAAGGTGCAGAGAAGACAGTTCCCACACTCCGACAAAAAGCGAAGGAAATAGGTAGTACCTTAAGCCAACAGATGTATAGCAACACGAAAGCGACACCAGTTTCTGAGGAGCGTTCCCCGTCTGCGCTGGAAAAACAAGGAAAGATAACAAAGAAAGCATCCACCCACCCACAAGAAACGAGTCACTCTCATCAAGCTTCATTCGTCCCACCCACGACGACAACCTCAACCAGCTGGGCAGACGAAAGCGACCATAACGATGCCGACGAAGAAATGACAGAAGTTTCAGAAACTAAGACAGACTGTAAGCTAGCCCCACAGGTGGCTGATTTCTTCAACGAAGACGTCTCCGTGAACGAACATTCTAAAGAACCAGGACACACCACTGAAACATTTGCTACCGGGGAATATTATTAAAATGCGTTTTAAAGCTGACGCTTGCGAGACGAAACGGAACAATGGTTTTTAGAGTTTGATCTAGTAGAACGAAGAATGTCTGACATACAACCATACAAAATCGCGACAGTGAACCTTAATAATATTCGTAGTTCCTTTAAACTACAGAACTTAAAAGATTTTATATATGATTCTGACAGTGACACTATACTTTTACAAGAAGTGGCAGACATTGAGCTTGGTAACGTACCTGGTTTCAACGCTATTACAAACCCAGCGCATGGAGCGGAAATGGGCACAGCTCTACTCACAAAGGAGAGCATAGTAATCCAAGATGCAGTAAAACTACCAAACATTAAGGCACAGCGGCCGCAATAGATAAAATACCAGTCATCAACGTGTATGCCCCTTCAGGATCCAGTAACAGGCACCACAGAATCGCATTCGGGAGGACGACGGTTCAATCCCGTCTCCAGACATCCTGATTTAGGTTTTCCGTGATTTCCCTAAATCGCTTCAGGCAAATGCCGGGATGGTTCCTTTGAAAGGGCACGGCCGATTTCCTTCCCAATCCTTCCCTAACCCGAGCATGAGCTCCGTCTCTAATGACCTCGTTGTCGACGGGACGTTAAACACTAACCACCACCACCACCACCACAGAACGTTTTTCTTTAAAGAAGAAGCTGTCCCACTATTTGAACTCGATATGAACACCTTTTCCTGGGAGGAGATCTTAACTGTGGTTTTCAAGCCAAAGACCAAACTCCCAATTTCAAGAAGTGTACTTAACTGGAACGTATGGTTATTGACTTAAGACTAATATACTCATGGTAACATATGCACGGTGCAGCCCCTGGCTTCGCCCACGCCACAAGTCACTCAGCGAGCCGTCTCGACAGGATATATGTAACGCACAATTTGAAACACCTCATTTTGCAGTCCGAAGTATGGCCTACCTTTTTTTCTGATCATGCGGCGTACATATGCACAATCAATCTGATGAAACAAGGGACCTACCGAGGTAAAGGCACATGGAAGCTCAACGTGTTACATCTGGAAGATCATGCTTGTCAGGAGGCATTTTACAAGGTATGGAGAGAGCGTGAAAGCAAATTTAGCTCGTACAACTCTAGCACTGACTGGTGGAGCCGGCCGGTGTGGCCGTGCGGTTCTAGGCTCTTCAGTCTGGAAACGTGTGACCGCTACGGTCGCAGGTTCGAATCCTGCTTCGGGCATGGATGTGTGTGATGTCCTTAGGTTAGTTAGGTTTAAGTAGTTCTAAGTTCTAGGGGACTGATGACCACAGACGTTAAGTCCCATAGTGCTCAGAGCCATTTGAACCACTGACTGGTGGCTGAAACATGCCAAACATAAAATACGGAGATTTTTCATAAACTAGTCAAAAGACAAAAACGTTTGGTACAAATCAACTATAGAATTCTACTTCCAATGTCTAAGGGATTTGTACAAGTCCGATGCAACAGTTATGGACAACTACGAAAGAATTAACAAAATTAAAGCAAAAATTTTAGCACTTCGGCGTAAATAACTGGAATGCTACCAAGTAAGGTCGCGTGCCCAGAATACAGCACAGCACGAGGTTACTTCCATTTATCATGTCATTCGTGAAAGCAAAAGGGCGTCTCGCAAGATATTATCTGAAATAACAACTGATGATGGAAGGTAGCTGACGAAGCCAAGAGGGATTAAAGAAGGAATCGTACAGCATTTTGAATCCTTAACGTCTAGTCAACCAGTTGACGAACAGCTTCAATACGAGTTAATGATCAATCTCCAGGGCAAAGTATGCCACGCGGAAGCACAAACTCTCATCTCGGAAGTGACTGAAGAAGATGTCGAAGAAGCTATATATGGAAGCATGAAAAATAAGGCTCCAGGGGCAGACGGAATTCCGGCAGAATTTTATCGCAGATTCAGTGGCCTCGTTTACGAGCGTCACTGGATCTTATCAAACAAGTGTGGGCAAAGACAGAAGAATTATCCAGACCCTCTATTATTACAGGGACCTAATCTCAACGGCCGACGTCTGCAAAATAAAATGTGCTGTCATCACACTTGACTTTGATAAAGCCTGCGACAGGCAAGTGTACTTTCATCTGCAACGAACTGCAAAACCCTGAAAATGTCATCTCGAAAGAATTTCGTGAGGGACTCGTAGTGTTAGTGCCAAAAACTACCAACACGAAAACTGTAAGCGCTCTAAGGCCAATTACGCTTTTAAACAGCGATTACTAAATCTTTGACCGCATCCTCGCTCGCAGGCTGAAAACGACAATGACCAGCGTCACTGGACCATATCAAATAAGTGTGAGCAAAGACAGAAGAATTATCCAGACCCTCTCTCATTACAGGGACCTAATCACAACGGCCGACGTCTGCAAAATAAAATGTGCTGTCATCACACTTGACTTTGATAAAGCCTGCGACAGGGTTAATCATAGTTTTCTCCTTCGGACCATGGGTGTAATTGGCTTCCCACCTAGATTAATTGCAGTAGTAAGAAATGCACTCCTGGAAATGGAAAAAAGAACACATTGACACCGGTGTGTCAGACCCACCATACTTGCTCCGGACACTGCGAGAGGGCTGTACAAGCAATGATCACACGCACGGCACAGCGGACACACCAGGAACCGCGGTGTTGGCCGTCGAATGGCGCTAGCTGCGCAGCATTTGTGCACCGCCGCCGTCAGTGTCAGCCAGTTTGCCGTGGCATACGGAGCTCCATCGCAGTCTTTAACACTGGTAGCATGCCGCGACAGCGTGGACGTGAACCGTATGTGCAGTTGACGGACTTTGAGCGAGGGCGTATAGTGGGCATGCGGGAGGCCGGGTGGACGTACCGCCGAATTGCTCAACACGTGGGGCGTGAGGTCTCCACAGTACATCGATGTTGTCGCCAGTGGTCGGCGGAAGGTGCACGTGCCCGTCGACCTGGGACCGGACCGCAGCGACGCACGGATGCACGCCAAGACCGTAGGATCCTACGCAGTGCCGTAGGGGACCGCACCGCCACTTCCCAGCAAATTAGGGACACTGTTGCTCCTGGGGTATCGGCGAGGACCATTCGCAACCGTCTCCATGAAGCTGGGCTACGGTCGCGCACACCGTTAAGCCGTCTTCCGCCCACGCCCCAACATCGTGCAGCCCGCCTCCAGTGGTGTCGCGACAGGCGTGAATGGAGGGACGAATGGAGACGTGTCGTCTTCAGCGATGAGAGTCGCTTCTGCCTTGGTGCCAATGATGGTCGTATGCGTGTTTGGCGCCGTGCAGGTGAGCGCAGCAATCAGGACTGCATACGACCGAGGCACACAGGGCCAACACCCGGCATCATGGTGTGGGGAGCGATCTCCTACACTGGCCGTACACCACTGGTGATCGTCGAGGGGACACTGAATAGTGCAAGGTACATCCAAACCGTCATCGAACCCATCGTTCTACCTTTCCTAGACCGGCAAGGGAACTTGCTGTTCCAATAGGACAATGCACGTCCGCATGTATCCCGTGCCACCCAACGTGCTCTAGAAGGTGTAAGTCAACTACCCTGGCCAGCAAGATCTCCGGATCTGTCCCCCACTGAGCATGTTTGGGACTGGATGAAGCGTCGTCTCACGCGGTCTGCACGTCCAGCACGAACGCTGGTCCAACTGAGGCGCTAGGTGGAAATGGCATGGCAAGCCGTTCCACAGGACTACATCCAGCATCTCTACGATCGTCTCCATGGGAGAATAGCAGCCTGCATTGCTGCGAAAGGTGGATATACACTGTACTAGTGCCGACATTGTGCATGCTCTGTTGCCTGTGTCTATGTGCCTGTGGTTCTGTCAGTGTGATCATGTGATTTATCTGACCCCAGGAATGTGTCAATAAAGTCTCCCCTTCCTGGGTCAATGAATTCACGGTGTTCTTATTTCAATTTCCAGGAGTGTACATTAACAAACAACTCAGCCAGATTTGTCATCAATGGACACATTAGCCGCCCGATTAATGTCACCAGCTCCATCAGGCAAGGGTGTCCAATGTCAATGGTATTCTTCGCCAACGCCATCGAGCCCCTGCTTGCCACTCTTGTGAAACATCTACAAGGGCTACAAATACATGGAGAAAAGATCGTGTGCAAGGCGTACGCTGATGATGTTGGCTTCCTCGCCGTGAATGGCGCTGAAGTACAGAGCGGACTACACACAGTAACAAAATATGAACAGGCATCTGGTGCAATACTTAATAGAACGAAGTCGGGGATTATCAACATCGGCCGTGGAATAGGGGCACAAACGCAGGATCTGTTACGGGAGCTTGTAACCATGAAATATCAAGCACACTATTGCTGTGAATTATCGAAAATTACTTAACAGCATACGCGCCTCTGTACAAGCACATAGTATTAGGAAACTCGATGAAATTCAAGAAGTTACAGTGGCAAAGGTATATACCACATCCAAAGTTAATTACGTAGCACAAGTTCTGCCACCACCTGTGACTTTGTTGAAAAGCATCGCATCTACACTAGGACATTTTGTGAGCCACAGGCGTATTTTCAAAGTCAAATATGACATTCTGATGCTCCCTACGAAATGTGGTGGGTTAAATCTCACCGATGTCAGCAAAAAAGCGCAAGCCTTATACCTTTCTACCACATACAAACAATGGAAAGAACCAAGTGGTACCCTTGCTGCACATTTTTTAAACGAAATAGCCCCTGCTGACATCAGTGCACCTATAAGTGTCCAACACATACCTAACGGACTATACCACTTGAAATACTTTTTTGTAGAATACAGCTACATACAGGCAAGGATCCGTGAAAAAGGCATCATAAAAGTAAAAGAACTTTATAATAACTTGATGAAAGACAAACCCAGAAACGACGAAGAACAAAAGAAATCTTTTTCAGACTGGGAAACCATGTGGTAAAATGTTCACTGCTGGAACCTGCCAACGTATGTTAAATCTACCTGGTACTTTGCTGTAAATAGAAAAAATACGACGAACTCTAAACCTCACTCTATTGGACTGGCCAAGTCACCGCTGTGTACATTATGTAATATACCAGATACCGAAGAGCATAGATTGCTGTGTGACAGGGTAAAAGACATATGGCTCTACATAACACAAAAGATAGCGACCGTCAGCAGAGCTACGCCAAATGCCGTTACGACGGCTGAATTTTTAAACGCTGACGGTATACCTTACCTTAAAACAAAACGAAACGCAATTAACTGGTTGAAAGGCCAAAAGATGCGTTACATCCTAACAAAAAAATGGTTCAAATGGCTCTGAGCACTATGGGACGTAACATCTATGGTCATCAGTCCCCTAGAACTTAGAACTACTTAAACCTAACTAACCTAAGGACAGCACACAACACCCAACCATCACGAGGCAGAGAAAATCCCTGACCCCGCCGGGAATCGAACCCGGGAACCCTGGCGTGGGAAGCGAGAACGCCACCGCACGACCACGAGATGCGGGCATCCTAATAAAAGAATCAAACAATAGGGAGGACTTCTGGGTATACCTTACAACGGAGAACCACAAGTCGATGTGTCACTAAAATATACAAAGAAAATTAAGCAAACTTTTTAACTAAAACAATATATGTAACCAATAAAAATGCGTAATTTACATTACACATCCAAGCGCTTCGTATATTAGACTAATGATTTTTGGTTATAGTTTGTACTTCACGGAGCAGGAGGAGGATTTCCAACAGAAAGTAGTCAGAGAAGAACATCAGTATAGACCAGTTAAGCCTATGTGTATCTATTACTTTCTTTTGCGGGAAGCACAGTGATGAAACTGGTATATACCCTTTATTTAGTTTCTGTCTTTCTTTCCTTTTCTTTTCACAGGATTATGAGTAAAATCAAGCAGAAGAAGCCTACTTTACTTCATTTCCATCTGAAGAAGAAAATTTTACTTATCAGCAATAATGAGTTAGCTTCTTTCCTTTTTTCCACGCACGAGAACGAAATTTATAGATGCAGTTACATTTCCATAACAATTATGTGACAGCCTTCTCAATGGAATTTACATTTATTTTTAATCAAGTCATGTTGCAAACAAAGGCCACAGAAGGGGCATACTTCGTTTGTCGTTCATAAGAAAAAAATGGCTCTGAGCACTGTGGGACTTAACTGCTGTGGTCATCAGTCCCCTAGAACTTAGAACTACTTAAACCTAACTAACCTAAGAACATCACACACATCCATGCCCGAGGCAGGATTCGAACCTGCGACCGTAGCGGTCGCGCGGATCCAGACTGTAGCGCCTAGAACCGCTCTGTCACTCCGGCCGGGCGTTCAGAACAAGCGTGTTTCCACATCATCAAGTTACATTCTCTCTTTAAAGGCGAGAAACTTTAAGCCTAGTTTATAGTGAATTGTGATGTGACAGGGAACCTATGATGAATTTAAAACCAAGTACGTTCTTCTATGGATATTTTAAAACAGCTATGTAATTCTAAAATTTGCTGCCTTTATAACGTGTGGAAGAAGCTGGGAAAAGTTTTGCTTCCCGTGTTTTACGTTGAGTAACCGACTCGTGGAGATAACATCTTGGACCTACTGATAACAAACAGACCCGAACTTTTCGACTCTTTAAGTGCAGAACAGTTAATCAGTGATCATAAGGCCGTTGCAGCATCCCTGAATATGGAAGTTAATAGGACTATAAAAAAAGGGAGGAAGGTTTATCTGTTTAGCGAGAGTAATAGAAGGCAGATTTCCAACTACCTAACAGATCAAACCGAAAATTTCTGTTCCGACACTGACAATGTTGAGTGTTTATGGAAAAAGTTCAAGGCAATCGTAAAATGCGTTTTACACAGGTACGTGCCGAGTAAAACTGTGAGGGACGGGAAAAACCCACCGTGGTACAACAACAAAGTTAGGAAACTACTGCGAAAGCAAAGAGAGCTTCACTCTAAGTTTAAACGCAGCCAAAACCTCTCAGACAAGCAGAAGCTAAACGATGTCAAAGATAGCGTAAGGAGGGCTATGCGTGAGGCGTTCAGTGAATTCGAAAGTAAAATTCTATGTACCGACTTGACAGAAAATCCTAGGAAGTTCTGGTCTTACGTTAAATCAGTAAGTGGCTCGAAACAGCATATCCAGACACTCCGGGATGATGATGGCATTGAAACAGAGGATGACACGCGTAAAGCTGAAATATTAAACACCTTTTTCCAAAGCTGTTTCACAGAGGAAGACCGCACTGCAGTTCCTTCTCTAAATCCTCGCACAAACGAAAAAATGGCTCACATCGAAATAAGTGTCCAAGGAATAGAAAAGCAACTGGAATCACTCAATAGAGGATAGTCCACTGGATCTGACGAGATACCAATTCGATTGCACACAGAGTACGCGAAAGAACTTGCCCCCCTTCTAACAGCCGTGTACCGCAAGTCTCTAGAGGAACGGAGGGTTCCAAATGATTGGAAAAGAGCACAGGTAGTCCCAGTCTTCAAGAAGGGTCGTTGAGCAGATGCGCAAAACTATAGACCTATATCTCTGACGTCGATCTGTTATAGAATTTTAGAACATGTTTTTTGCACGAGTATCATGTCGTTTTTGGAAACCCAGAATCTACTATGTAGGAATCAACATGGATTCCGGAAACAGCGAGCGTGTGAGACCCAACTCGCTTTATTTGTTCATGAGAGCCAGAAAATATTAGATACAGGCTCCCAGGTAGATGCTATTTTTCTTGACTTCCGGAAGGCGTTCGATACAGTTCCGCACTGTCGGCTGATAAACAAAGTAAGAGCCTACGGAATATCAGACCAGCTGTGTGGCTGGATTGAAGAGTTTTTCGCAAACAGAACACAGCATGTTGTTACCAATGGAGAGACGTCTACAAACGTTAAAGTAGCCTCTGGCGTGCCACAGGGGAGTGTTATGAGACCATTGCTTTTCACAATATACACTCCTGGAAATTGAAATAAGAACACCGTGAATTCATTGACCCAGGAAGGGGAAACTTTATTGACACATTCCTGGGGTCAGATACATCACATGATCACACTGACAGAACCACAGGCACATAGACACAGGCAACAGAGCATGCACAATGTCGGCACTAGTACAGTGTATATCCACCTTTCGCAGCAATGCAGGCTGCTATTCTCCCATGGAGACGATCGTAGAGATGCTGGATGTAGTCCTGTGGAACGGCTTGCCATGCCATTTCCACCTGGCGCCTCAGTTGGACCAACGTTCGTGCTGGACGTGCAGACCGCGTGAGACGACGCTTCATCCAGTCCCAAACATGCTCAATGGGGGACAGATCCGGAGATCTTGCTGGCCAGGGTAGTTGACTTACACCTTCTAGAGCACGTTGGGTGGCACGGGATACATGCGGACGTGCATTGTCCTGTTGGAACAGCAAGTTCCCTTGCCGGTCTAGGAATGGTAGAACGATGGGTTCGATGACGGTTTGGATGTACCGTGCACTATTCAGTGTCCCCTCGACGATCACCAGTGGTGTACGGCCAGTGTAGGAGATCGCTCCCCACACCATGATGCCGGGTGTTGGCCCTGTGTGCCTCGTTCGTATGCAGTCCTGATTGTGGCGCTCACCTGCACGGCGCCAAACACGCATACGACCATCATTGGCACCAAGGCAGAAGCGACTCTCATCGCTGAAGACGACACGTCTCCATTCGTCCCTCCATTCACGCCTGTCGCGACGCCACTGGAGGCGGGCTGCACGATGTTGGGGCGTGAGCGGAAGACGGCCTAACGGTGTGCGGGACCGTAGCCCAGCTTCATGGAGACGGTTGCGAATGGTCCTCGCCGATACCCCAGGAGCAACAGCGTCCCTAATTTGCTGGGAAGTGGCGGTGCGGTCCCCTACGGCACTGCGTAGGATCCTACGGTCTTGGCGTGCATCCGTGCGTCGCTGCGGTCCGGTCCCAGGTTGACGGGCACGTGCACCTTCCGCCGACCACTGGTGACAACATCGATGTACTGTGGAGACCTCACGCCCCACGTGTTGAGCAATTCGGCGGTACGTCCACCCGGCCTCCCGCATGCCCACTATACGCCCTCGCTCAAAGTCCGTCAATTGCACATACGGTTCACGTCCACGCTGTCGCGGCATGCTACCAGTGTTAAAGACTGCGATGGAGCTCCGTATGCCACGGCAAACTGGCTGACACTGACGGCGGCGGTGCACAAATGCTGCGCAGCTAGCGCCATTCGACGGCCAACACCGCGGTTCCTGGTGTGTCCGCTGTGCCGTGCGTGTGATCATTGCTTGTACAGCCCTCTCGCAGTGTCCGGAGCAAGTATGGTGGGTCTGACACACCGGTGTCAATGTGTTATATACACTCCTGGAAATGGAAAAAAGAACACATTGTATATACACTCCTGGAAATGGAAAAAAGAACACATTGACACCGGTGTGTCAGACCCACCATACTTGCTCCGGACACTGCGAGAGGACTGTACAAGCATTGATCACACGCACGGCCCAGCGGACACACCAGAAACTGCGGTGTTGGCCGTCGAATGGCGCTAGCTGCGCAGCATTTGTGCACCGCCGCCGTCAGTGTCAGCCAGTTTGCCGTGGCATATGGAGCTCCATCGCAGTCTTTAACACTGGTAGCATGCCGCGACAGCGTGGACGTGAACCGTATGTGCAGTTGACGGACTTTGAGCGAGGGCGTATAGTGGGCATGCGGGAGGCCGGGTCGACGTACCGCCGAATTGCTCAACACGTGGGGCGTGAGGTCTTCACAGTACATCGATGTTGTCACCAGTGGTCGGCGGAAGGTGCACGTGCCCGTCGACCTGGGACCGGACCGCAGCGACGCACGGATGCACGCCAAGACCGTAGGATCCTACGCAGTGCCGTAGGGGACCGCACCGCCACTTCCCAGCAAATTAGGGACACTGTTGCTCCTGGGGTATCGGCGAGGACCATTCGCAACCGTCTCCATGAAGCTGGGCTACGGTCCCGCACACCGTTAGGCCGTCTTCCGCTCACGCCCCAACATCGTGCAGCCCGCCTCCAGTAGTGTCGCGACAGGCGTGAATGGAGGGACGAATGGAGACGTGTCGTCTTCAGCGATGAGAGTCGCTTCTGCCTTGGTGCCAATGATGGTCGTATGCGTGTTTGGCGCCGTGCAGGTGAGCGCCACAATCAGGACTGCATACGACCGAGGCACACAGGGCCAACACCCGGCATCATGGTGTGGGGAGCGATCTCCTACACTGGCCGTACACCACTGGTGATCGTCGAGGGGACACTGAATAGTGCACGGTACATCCAAACCGTCATCGAACCCATCGTTCTACCATTCCTAGACCGGCAAGGGAACTTGCTGTTCCAACAGGACAATGCACGTCCGCATGTATCCCGTGCCACCCAACGTGCTCTAGAAGGTGTAAGTCAACTACCCTGGCCAGCAAGATCTCCGGATCTGTCCCCCATTGAGCATGTTTGGGACTGGATGAAGCGTCGTCTCACGCGGTCTGCACGTCCAGCACGAACGTTGGTCCAACTGAGGCGCCAGGTGGAAATGGCATGGCAAGCCGTTCCACAGGACTACATCCAGCATCTCTACGATCGTCTCCATGGGAGAATAGCAGCCTGCATTGCTGCGAAAGGTGGATATACACTGTACTAGTGCCGACATTGTGCATGCTCTGTTGCCTGTGTCAATGTGCCTGTGGTTCTGTCAGTGTGATCATGTGATGTATCTGACCCCAGGAATGTGTCAATAAAGTTTCCACTTCCTGGGACAATGAATTCACGGTGTTCTTATTTCAATTTCCAGGAGTGTAAATGACCTAGTAGATAGTGTCGGAAGATCCATGCGGCTTTTCGCGGATGATGCTGTAGTATACAGAGAAGTTGCAGCATTAGAAAATTGTAGCGAAATGTAGGAAGATCTGCAGCGGATAGGCACTTGGTGCAGGGAGTGGCAACTGACCCTTAACATAGACAAATGTAATGTATTGCGAATACATAGAAAGAAGGATCCTTTAATGTGTGATTATATGATAGCGGAACAAACACTGGTTGCAGTTATTTCTGTAAAATATCTGGGAGTATGCGTGCGGAACGATTTCAAGTGGAATGATCACATAAAATTAATTGTTGGTAAGGCAGGTGCCAGGTTGAGATTCATTGGGAGAGTGCTTAGAAAATGCAGTCCATCAACAAAGGAGGTGGCTTTCAAAACACTCGTTCGACCTATACCTTAGTATTGCTCACCAGTGTGGGATCCGTACCAGATCGCTTTGACGGAGGAGATAGAGAAGATCCAAAGAAAAGCGGCGCGTTTCGTCACAGGGTTATTTGGTAACCGTGATAGCGTTACGGAGATGTTTAATAAACTCAAGTGGCAGACTCTGCAAGAGAGGAGCTCTGCATCGCGGTGTAGATTGCTCGCCAGGTTTCGAGAGGGTGCGTTTCTGGATGAGGTATCGAATATATTGCTTCCCCCTACTTATACCTCCCGAGGAGATCGTGAATGTAAAATTAGAGAGATTAGAGCGCGCACGGAGGCTTTCAGACAGTCGTTCTTCCCGCGAACCATACGCGACTGGAACAGGAAAGGGAGGTAATGACAGTGGCACGTAAAGTGCCCTCCGCCACACACCGTTGGGTGGCTTGCGGAGTATAAATGTAGATGTAGTAGATGTAGAGTATAACCACAGATCGATAAATAATCAGCTGTAGATACTATAACGATCGAATTTTGTATATGAAAGTGTCGTGTACATCTTGCAATCCTTTCCTCCAAAGTTGTTGAGAGAGTCCTCTGGGATGCTGTAGCTACAATATACGCTTGGAAATTTATTTGCTATCCCAAATTTCTCTTTGTCTTTTCTTTTCATGCCTATTACTAAAATATTAGGTTTTGCATAGGCTCGTAGCGTTTTTCCATAAGTTTAATAAACACGACAGATGCACAAAACAGAGACATTAGTCATTAATAATATAACATTCGTCATTACCTACAACAGAAATCACATTGTTTTGAGGCGAAAAAATCATCCAGCCATGTTCGGAGCCAATGTATATCATACAGTAAGTTCCCTGAAGTTAGTTCGAAAGAGAGAGGAAAGGATGACAATCTGAAATAAGAAAATCAATTGAATAAGGTGGGTGAGGAATGACTTCCCAATCCAACTTCTGTATAGTGCTTTCTTTCAGTTCAGCAGAATGCGAGCGGCCGTAATCATGGAGTACCACCACTTCACTCATTCTTTCTGGATTTTGTTCTTGGATGCTACGTGTAAGACGTCACAGTTGTTGACAATAAGTGTTAGCAGTGATTGTTACTCCTCGGGGAAGCTATTCGTAGTACACCATACCGTCGCTGCTCCACCAGATGCATAACATATTTTGTGGATGCTCGCATATGTTTGTACGGACAGTTGCTGTTTTTTTGGACTCAATCATTCCTTTCTTTTCCTTATATCTGCATTAATACATCATACCTCATCACCAGTAACGATACAGGATAGGAATTATTGGTGTTGTTCACGAGCCAATTGATGACGAGCAAGCAGATATACACATACTACAAACGATAAAATGGTATTATGTAAACTCCAATAGCGAAAGCTAACTACAAATAAAAGATGACAATTGATAAATAAGTCCATAGCATCCGGAATACCAATACGGAAACAAAATGTCCTTGAACGTATTCATCAAACTAATATTTCTCAAACAACATATTGAGCACCAATTCGCTTTAGTTGCAGTGTAACGTAAAAATTATAAAAAAAAAGGAGTTTCCGTATGGGGAATCGATTCCACGACACTGGGTTTATTGTTCTATACTCTTTAAGCCGTGCCAGCCGCTGTCTGGAAATTTCGTAAACGTAAACAGGTCATGCCGCACCCACTCACGGCAAAAATGGTTTTTCTCTCTAAAAGCTTGTTTATCTGGAGCTGTCACTTTCATTGCAAATAAATCGTAACTTAACGAAAAACGAAGTCATATTCTGTTATCTCAGGTTCTATACGTGATCATCCACTGTCTCTCACTGACAGAAAACTGAGCAGAAGAATTAGTAAATAATACTGAGTGTTTACAGAGCTGTAATGTCCTGTTCAGATTCCTGTATTACTTCTACCTTCAATGATGCTTCTTGACTTGGAATCTGTGAGGCGTCGGCTGTAGTTGCGAGAAGAGGATTTCAGGCTAGGCTTCAAGAGCGCAGTCACAAAGAAAGTCAGCTATTGCCTGTTGGTATCGTGGGCAGACAGATGATAACGATGGTGCTATTTCAGCACAGATGTTCTCTATTGGATTGATATTTGCACCCTATGGTGGACGGTCCATGACGTTAATGCTCATGCTTCCTTTTAAACATATTTTTAATTATCACATTGCTCTTTGATTTGCTTTCTGCCTATATAATTGAAAAGTAATATAGTAAGAGTGAGTTCTGTATGCTATTTTTTGCTATTGCAACTTCATCTCCCTCTTCCCCTTTATTCTACCCATTACATCCTCCCAAAAATATTTAAAAGATGTCTTCTGGTATTTATTTACATTTAATTTTTCCTCCCACCTCTCTTTCTATCTCTCTCTTTCTTTTACTCACTCGTGTCACGTGTCAGTCACTCCATCATCACAAAGGTATTAACTAATCAAGTAGTTTTCGTTGAAATCAAACTTTTTCTTGTCATGTCTCCCTCTTCCCCATTCCTATTTTATTTTACTCCTGTACCATTCCTTTCAAAACCGAATGCTTTTAAAGCCCTGCTTTCTTCTTTGTTCTGGAAACATCCGTGCCTTAACTCATTTCTTCTCCCTCCTAAGATAAAAGTAACTATGACGTACTGTTCTGTAAGATATACTTCTCTAGCTTTATAGTCTTTTATTTCGCACTTATCTCCTGTACCCCGTTCTATACTTCTTCCCTTCTCTCACTCTCTCTCTCACTCTCTCTCTCTCTCTCTCTCTCAGTCTCTGTTTTTCTCTTTCTCACTGTCTCATGGACACACACACACACACACACACACACACACACACAAACACACACTCACACAGACCCGGTCTTAGTATCCAGATAGTCGCAGGACGCAATAACTCATTTCAGTAGCATATCAGTTTCTCCAGTAAGCTAATTGGTAGCTATGGAAATTGGACAAACTTCATTTAGGCTAAAATGGTGATATAACTATACGTTTCCGACTTCTAGAGTGATTAAGTGAAGAGGTGCGATTATGTAGGTAGTTGTCAGTTGCGATGGCTGGTCCGCGCTATTTTCGTTCAAATAGTTCAGAGTAGATACGTGGGAAGTAGTTATGTAGAAGGAGTTGGTGTTGTTAACCAATGGCAGCACTTCGTGAAAATGGGGGAATGAACTCAGTGGTTTCCATGAGACCTGATGTGAGATTGTTCTGACTCTCAGATCTTTCTTGCTTGGAACATTAGTTTCATGAAGTTTTAATTGCTCTAATTATTGATGGTATTGCAGTGTTCTAACTGGGATTTAAGCGGTGACAGTTAAGTGAAGACCGACAGCAAAGTATGTTGCTGGTTCACTGGTAGGAATCTGTAACTGAACGAAATGTTCCCAGGTTGCTATATAGCTGACAGTATAATGTAGATAGTAACGATTTTATCCTCTCCTCGTGGGTCAAGGGGACGCTGGTAACCCTTGTCTAAATTATTTTGATGGCAGTCAAGAGTTCGCAGTTCATCCGCCCCGCCAATATTTTTTTCTCTTAATGGCATGACTACCTCATGTAGTGATACTGCACACCTTATCGCATCCAGACTTTGTCCCTAGTCACTTCGAACACGAGCTGCGAAAGTAAGAAAATGTCTATGATACGTATTAGTTGTTTGTTCTTTAGTTTTACGGTGTTACGGTCAATCAGCTAATAGATGCAATTAACTTCCTTAGGTGCCGAATGTTTAATGTGTTCCATTGTCACATCAAAACCGTTGAATTAGAATTTTTCGAGTTATTAATGAATTTGTCAGGTTGTTCCGTGTTGACTAGAACTGTGGGGCTGCTAGTCTCGAAACCTATTTGTTATTCATATATGTTAGATTTATGAGACCAACAATTTTTCACTTAATGGTTCAAATGGCTCTGAGCACTATGGGACTCAACTGCTGTGGTCATAAGTCCCCTAGGACTTAGAACTACTTAAACCTAACTAACCTAAGGACAGCACACAACACCCAGCCATCACGAGGCAGAGAAAATCCCTGACCCCGCCGGGAATCGAACCCGGGAACCCGGGCGTGGGAAGCGAGAACGCTACCGCACGACCACGAGATGCGGGCTTTTTCACTTGAGTAAGAGTCGATGAGCAGTAGTATAAGCGGACAGATTGATATTCCCAGCAACTATCTGTGATGCTGTTTTATGCATTTTGAATAGCCTCCTAGAATTTTGACTAGTTTAGAACATTCGATGTTGAAATCAAACGATGTAATTGGTCAATCATTAACTATTTCGGCTGTATCTCTTCATTTGAACTTTTAGCCAGAATAAGGAACAATATTCAGATAGCACTCCATTATATTACGTCCAGGATCATAATTTATGTACCATCCACAGACTTGGTGTTCAAGGTGCGATGATGGCCTGGAACCATTGTTCGTCGCTTTCATGACAAGGTCTTAGTCACCTAGAGACGAAATTAAGTTCTCTACCTACTTAACCAATTGTTAGATGCCACTAATTATTTAATCAAATTACATATTCACAGAAAAATTTAAATTTGTTTGAGTGATACAGAAAAATGCTGGTTTTATCAAGTGTGTAATTCACGAAATGCGTAAGTTTTTCACCTTCTGATGTAACACGTACTGAGCAGACTTACTGCGCAGGAGCCCACTTAAAATGTCATTGCCCGATTTGTACCTGGCTGTTTAAAGAAGAAGGAAAACACAGATGCTATATACATGCCGTACAGTCAATAGGAACCCACAGCTAATGCAGCTGTCTGCACAGCCACATTACCATTGCGCTAGTGAGCCACTGCTGTGTTGTCTGCTCTCTCGTTACCATAGGGATGGTTAATATAGATAATTTGTGACGTAAAAGACTAAATTAGTTGTATTTTCAACGTAGACTAACCTTCCACAACTGACAACCAAAAATTCGATAACCCATATCGTACTTTATGTGAGAATCATTCAGATTATTTAGTGCCACTGATATGTAAACAGCGAGTGGTTTTAGTGGGATGGTTCAGTGCCAGTCGAGGAAGTAACCCGACCATCATGGAGCTGCCAAAGGTGTTGTGCGATACTGTCAGTTACACTAGCCACAGGAATAATACACCTGTACAGCCTATGGTTTCCCTTAGCAGACCTGGATGTGAGGACCATAGCTCGGATCTCAAAGAAGCGACGCCGAGCTAACCCAGGACTGAAATATCCAAAGTATTAATCAATGACATTTACTCTCGTTCCTGTATCTAATCTTAGTGGATAGAGCGTAGATTTCAATAACAATCAAATGCATCGCTTGCAAGATAAAAATCGTGACGGTGTGAGTGTCACATTAATTACTGTATCTCTTTCCTAAGCGTACTGCAAACTAAAATGCTCATTCACCAGACGTGATTTATTTGTTTAGGACAACCGCGGTGGATGTAGTGTAATCATTATGCGTACTTAACACACCTTGTGATTGTTATAGACATAAAAACTGTATTTCTTCGCCGGTCAGTGTGGCCGAGCGGTTCTAGGCGCTACAGCCTGAAACCGCGCGACCGCTACGGTCGCAGGTTCGAATCCTGCCTCGGGCATGGGTGTGTGTGATGTCCTTAGGTTAGTTAGGTTTAAGTAGTTCTGAGTTCTAGGGGACTGATGACCTCAGGTGTTAAGTCCCATAGTACTCGGAGCCATTTTTTGTATTTCTTGAGAACACTCTGTTTGACACAAGCTCCCAAACGGGGGAATGCATTTGGGAAGCCAACAACTGAGCGCTGATTGCGAAACGTGAACATTCACAGAGAAAATCGGTAAATTACATCTAATTTAAAGCCTCAAATGCGCCATTACCAAAATCAAGTAGCAGATGTGAAGAAAAGCAAAGCAGGGCGTTTAAAAACCAACACAATGCGCTAACAGTACAATCTTTAATATTTCTAAAGTAAAACTCTCTTTCACTCAATAATAATCAGAAGTACGATAAGTATCTCCTGCTGACATTGTTTACGAAACAATCAGTGCTGATGCTTTGTTCATAAAAGCTTCTGATGAGAAGATATATCGTTTGCAGTACGCTTACGATAAAGCTGAAAATAGCGGTAAGGGGTTCGCCTAGTGAAGCGTGTGACTCATTTGCAAATCATGCCCCGCAGTCAGTGCAGATTTTTCTTAGCTTATTGCCTGACGGTTTCATATTAACCACTTATTTACACCATCACAATATTTATACAATGGCCAAGGAGAACATTATGACACAGACGATATCTCCACCTTGCTACGGATAACAGCGGCAACACGTAGCGGCATGGAAGCAATGAGGTCTTTGTAGGTCGCTGGAGGGAGTTGGCATCACATCTGCACACATAAGTCACCTACGTCCCCTTATTACCAGGGAGGGGGCGATGAGCTCTGACTCCTCGTTCGATCGGGTTAAGCGAGTCGGGGCCAGCACATCAATTGAAACTCAGCACTGTTTTCCTAGAACTACTCTATCACACTTCTGGCCTTGTGACATGGCGCATTATCTCTTTGAAAATTGCCACTGCCGATGGGAAACATGATCGACATGAAGTGGTCTAAGTGGTGTGCAACAAGTGTACGATACTTTTTGGCCATCATGGTGCCTTACATTAGATACTCTGGACACATGGACGCCTGCGTGAATGTTTCCCAGAGCACACTGAAACCGTTGCCAACTTGTCTCCATCTCGCAGTACAGGTATCCAATAGCTGTTCCCGTGGAAGACGACGGATTCGCCACCTCCTATTGGCATGATGAAGAAGGGCTCGGGATTCATCAGATCATGCAACGCACTGCCACTGCGCCGACGTCCAGCTGTCGATATACTGGTGTTAACATTAGCACATGCATGGATCGTCGGCTGCGGAGGCCTGTCGTTAGGAGTTTTCGGCGCACTGCGTGTTCAGACACACATGTACTCTGCCCAGGATTAATGTCTGATGATAGTTCCGCCACAGTTCGCCGCCTGTCCTGTTTTAAATGTCTGCCCAGCCTACGACATTCGGTATCAGCCACGAAAGGTGGCCGCCCAACCCGACGACGTCTGGACGTGGTTTCACCTCCGTTTTCCCACTCAATGAAGACACTCACAACAGCACTGCTCGAACACCCGATAACCCTTGCAGTTTCCGAAATGCTGTGCCGAGCCTCTGAGATACCAGAATCCGTCTTCGGTTGATAGCATGCCTTCCCCTTTCTACACACGGACAGCACGCTCACTGATACTTTGACTAGCAGTCATCCTTCGCCAGGTGACGCTGCTATCATCTTGACGGGTTTGTATCGATGGTAGGTCGGTGGTCATAATCTTCTGGCTGATCAGTGTATGAAAATCGGCGAGGAGCGTTTGCTAGAATAGACTGCGACGATGGGTGGCAACTTGCAAATTAGGGTGACCCTCATTATTTTGATCTCAGCTCTTGAAGAATTCAACATGTCCCAAAACAGTTATAACTCTTACATTCTGTATGGTTTTAATAACGCCCTGAAGATAGCTGTAGAGCACATTTGCTTGACTGTAGACATTATTGCCCACAAACTCTTACTCGCTAATGACCTCAGCAGTTGAGCGCCCTTAAACCCAACCAAACTCTTACTTAACTGTAAAAAATTTGGTTGGTCCCTAGTGTAAAATCAGTATGACAAATAGAATCGAAAACTAGTATTCTCCCAGACGAAATTGCAATGAAAAAACATAAAAAGTCATCGGGTACTCGAAAAATGGAACTGAAAAGTTCAACTCCCAGCTAGTATCCTGCACTGTCATCAGAAGTTTCAACAACACAAAAAAGGAAGCCAGAGAAATTTACATAATTTATTCCCAGATCAGCGAGCCTCTTAACGACCATTAACCCCCATCGCTAGTTATTTGCTCCGTAAAGCTGTGTTCAGTTAGTTAAAATACTGATATTGTGTCCCCATACACTATACTTTGAATAACAAAACAGCTAATTACCAGTCAGCACCGGAAACTCCCACCGCCAAGTCAAGTGTTTGTGCGGTAAGTGATCGATTTCAGATGTCGCGTACCGGTGATGAAATTCATCTCCCACACATAGAAACAGACTAATTCTTGTAGTCCTTCCATACCCGAAATGAGTTTGGCCACCCGGCCGAAGTGGCCGTGCGGTTCTAGGCGCTGTAGTCTGGAACCGCAAGACCGCTGCGGTCGCAGGTTCGAATCCTGCCGCGGGCATGGATGTGAGTGATGTCCTTAAGTTAGTTAGTTTAACTAGTTCTAGGGGACTAATGACCTCAGAAATTGAGTCCCATAGTGCTCAGAGCCATTTGAACCATTTTTTCAATTTGGCCAATCCCTATGCAACCCAAACGTCAGATTTGATAGATTGATATACTATAGAAATAAATCTGTGTCTGTTCGGCCGCTAGGACCCCTCTTATGTCCTCAACGAAGAATACAAACGACTCGTCGATTCCACGTGTAACTAGTGGCCCCTAAAATATATTTGGGATCTATATATATTCTGTAATCGGTGTTGTAGCTACAGTTCGTTTGTTAGTCATCGCTACTTGGAGCTACCACCATAATAAATCGCAATTCTGTACTTAATCGCAACACAAATTCAGAAGTCGGAAACTGCTGATGAGCGTCCACGCACAGGCGCGGTGACAGGACGTGCAGTCTTTTTACTCTTTTGTACTCGAAATACACCTTCACCAATTTCCACAGATCCGAAATAGTTTTCTAGAGAAACCGATATGCTACTGACACCGTACATTGCGTCATGCTACTCTCTGGATGCTGTGTATGTATTTGTGTGTGTGTGTGTGTGTGTGTGTGTGTGTGTGTGTGTGTGTAGCTGAAAGAGAAGGAGAGGAAGAGGGAGAGAAAGAGAGAGAGAGAAAAGGGGAGAAGAAAGGAAGCATAGAACAAGGAGGAGACCGGAATCGCAAAATAAAAGATTGAAAAGCAAGAAAAGTACATCGTATTGCAAACTATGCCGCGGTTCCATTTATCTTAGGGGAGAGAGAAAAGCGATAAGGTGGCACGATCTTTTTCAGAAGAACGGGCAATAAAACAGCGGATTTAAGAGCAAACTCAGTCATAAATTTTGGAACGAGTGACAGATGAGGAAATTAAAATAGGGGCGAGGCGAGGGAGACATTACAAAATATATATAATTTCAACGAAAACTCCTAGATCGAGAGAGTAAGAGGAAGAGTGGGATAGGAAGGGACATGAGAGGGAAAATTAAATGTAAATAAATATTGTAAGAAATATTTAGGGTATTTTTTAGAGGATGCGAAGTGTAGAATGGAGGAGAAGACAGAGATGAACTTGAAATAACCAAAACTATCCTTAAGAAGTCCTCCGTAATTTATTACTTATCAAGTGTGTAGGCTGAAAGTAAATCAAAGAGACACGTTGCATTTAAGAAATATATTTGAAGGGAACTTATTCAGTTACAAATGTAAGGTAACGAAAAATTAACTCATGTTCTGTTATTATGTGTACGATACTTTTCTGTAGTGAAGTGATCTTTCACTGCCTCTCACTGACAGAAAACTGAGCAAGAGATTAAGTAAATAAAATCGAATGTTTTCTGAACTGTAATAACATATACAATCCCCCATTACTTCTAACTACAATTACGTCCTTTGACTTGGAATGTGTGACGCAATTGCTAGAAGAGGCATTTTATCCCAGGTTTCAACTGAGCTGTCCCAAAGGGCATCAACTGTAGCCTGTTGATCGCTACGTATCCTTCACGATGCCTTGTCCTTCGCAGTCTCTAATCCAGTCTTGGCCCTTCGTTGTTTATGGAAACCACCTTTTCGTCAGGGGAAACTACGTTTTTCCACACCCCATTCAGATAGAGCTTTGCGATTGCCAGCCGGAATAATAAACTTTTTTGGCTGCGTTACTATTCCAAGGCTGATCTTTGTGGAGCCTAACTTTCCTTAGCAGTCAGTGAACTTTGTCACTGGAAACAAAGAAGTTCATCTCTCTCCACAGTTTCTTGGCTTTTGAGAGGAAGTCTCTACCTGAGCTAGGAACCCTGCTGGAGACCCTCTTCAGAAATCATCCCTCGACCACCTGTTTGCAGTAGTAGGTGCCATGCCATTACTACTGCCAGCATCTCTAACTGAACTTCTACCATATCCAATGATTTTGTCTCGAACAGAATCCTCGCAGTGAGCCATTGCAACTGACTTCAGGCGATACGACTTCTGTTCTTATACTCATGCCTGGAGAAGAAGTTAAAATATTTCCGTTAAAGGGTGTGGCAGTGGTGACAGCTGGAAGGAAGACTTATCAAAATCTTCTGGCTACTTTAATTCTGCCAATGAACCTATATGATTCTGGTCTAAGGAAGGAGAGTAGGCCAAGACACCAACACTCTTTTCCGAAGGTAGTCAATACAAATCCCACGCATGACTAGGACGGTTTTTTCTTGGGTACGTTTTCGTCTACATCTTCCTCGGGATGAAAATAAAGGTACTTCTTAAGAAACTTGTGTTACGGCCTCTGGGCCACTTGTTACGACTTCTGCACCGCTTGTTAGCAGCAGACACAGTGGCTTCGCCAAAGACTGAGACGGCGTGGAGTTTTACAATTATTTATTGAACTTTCTTTACAGTTTCTCCCTTGTCGCTGTCCAGCCCTGCGGATCCCTCCGCCCGGCTGCTGCTGTTTAGATCCTCCGACAATGCGCGCAACGCGCGCCGCTGATCGCACTCGGGGGCCTCTGGCCACCTGCGCTCCGCTGAACCCAGGATGCCCTGTGGTTGAGATGAACTCGTTGCTGTTCGGCGCCCCCAGTACGGCGCGCTCACGGAGCCGCTTCGCCGTGAGGCCAGCTGCCGACGCCTGCTGCACCAGTGGCTTGGAAGCCACCAGTCGTGATGTCCATGAAGTCCCGTCGTGGATGGACCACGCGCCGTGGGCCGGGTTGCCGTGAAGTCCGGGCGTCAATCCCCGGCAGCGCCTGTGACGAAGACCGTGCTGCGGCCGGTCCTGCTGGAAGTTCTCTCTGTAGTCAGTCAGCCATGGTGCCGACCGGACTCGGGCCGACTAATAAGCTGAAGTTGACATCTGACGGCGAACGGATGACTCCTGCGAGCTGGAACAGACTTCCAGAATCGTCACCTACGATGACTGAACATTCGGACACGGACCACGTCATTCCTCAGATCCGAACTGCTTCCTAATGGCTTCTGTCCGTTGCTGCCTGCGCTCCACTATTTGTATCTGGCAGGAGGACGTTGTTTACCCTCGGTGGTAGCTTTTTGTTATTATTCCCGCAGTATATTGCAGTGTAACTTAGCGTGCTGGCCTGACTTCCCCTTTCTCAGCACTCTTCAGGCTTCGCTAGGCGCTCGGTCTGTGTGCGTCCTTGCGTCAGTCTGTTGGTAAACTGCTGCTGTCAGCAAGGCTATCTGTGCTTGCCTACTTTGCAACGCCTCGGTCGCCGGCGTGCCTCTGTTTTTCCATTCCCACTGTGTGAAGCAACGCTTACTACATGTGGCGGCAACACTTGTTTGAATAAGAAAACGTAATTGATAGCTGTACTCTGCAGTTACGAAATGTCAGTAGTCAGTGCTTGTAGCAGACCTGTTTCTTTGAAACATACATATCTGGATTAAGAGAAATGTCTGTTTGGCAGACCTCTTGTTAAACTTGGAAGTAAGGTGGTAGACAGAGGTATCAGATTCGACTTTGATCCATGGCACGGTGATTTTTGAACAGGGTTTGTTTTGCCTTTTAGTGTAATATGTAAAAACGACAATGAGGATAAAATGCAGTGAACTGCTAATTGTTGGACGCCGAGTTTGAGAATATGAACCATTCTAGCACAACTGTCTCTAAGATACATTTCTTAAAAGACTGAAAAACGAATTATGCGCACTAGAAACAGCTTCAGTAAGATTATGCACTTTCCACGTAAGGGGCTGGTTATTTGTCCTGAATACCACGCATCTGTAGTGCCCAGAGCTCCAGTGTAGGAACAGACACTTGACATTTCGAGGTTCCAACCTCTGCACGAGGTGATATCTAATCCACAGATCCTATTACAAATGCTACTTCCATAACCATAGTTGAGGTGAACTTCTATACCCTCTGTCAGTTAATGTTACTGCTACTTAATCGATGTTATACAGATGCAAGATTCATGAAAACTCATTAATATGCTATATATGTGATGTGCATGGATAGCAAGTCATATTATCTGCATACTGCAGTTATTTGCTGAATCCTGTGGAGCTGCAGGTAGGCTCACTTTGGAGGATAGCCCGTGTGATCAGAGAATCTTGCTATAAACACCTTCGAATAATCAACATGTCAAGAGACATAAATCCACATCGGGTCAGTATGCTTTGTCTGACGTAAGACATTAATCCGTTTGACAGAATTACAATTCCGTTGCCGTGAAGTCTGGGCGTCAGTACCCGGTGGTACCTGTGACCAAGAACTCGCTGTGGCCGGTTCTGCTGGAAGTTCTCGCTGTAGTCAGTCAGCCATGGTGCTGCCGAAATCGGGCCGACCCCCAGAGCTGAAGTTGACATCTGGCGGCGAACGGATGACTCCTGCGAGCTGGAACAGACTTCCAGAATCGTCACCTACGAAGATTGAACATTCGGACACGGACCACGTCCGTTCTCAGATCCGAACTGCTTCCTAATGGCTTCTCTCCGTTGCTGCCTGCGCTCCACTATTTATATCTGGCAGGAGTACTTTTTTTTTACCCTCGGTGCTAGCTTTTTGTTATTACTCCCTCAGTGTATTGCAGCGTAACTTAGCGTGCTGGCCTGACTTCCCCTTACTCAGCACTTTTCAGGCTTCGCTCAGCGCTCAGTCTGTGTGCGTCCTTGCGTCAGTCTATTGGTAGACTGACGCTGTCAGCAACGGTATCTGTGCCTGCCTACTTCGCAATGCCTCGGTCGCCGGCGTGCCTCTGTTTTGCCATTTTCCACTGTGTGAAGCAACACTTACCACATGTGGCCGCAACACTAAGGTGAACAGTAGAAGTTAACACATGACATGAGCAATGGCATCCAGTGATGTTTTAGTTTCTTTGTCTCCCTCCTCCTGAGTAGCCCATGAAGGCCCAAAGGTACCACCCGGCTGCCGTGTCATCCACAGCCCATAGGGGTGATTGTATGTGGACATGGAGGGGCATGTGGTCAGCGCACCGCCCCCCCGTACGTATGTCAGTTTCCGAGACTGGAGCCGCTACTTCTCAATCAAATAACTGCTCAGTTTGCCTCACAAGGGCTGAGTACACCCCGCTTGCCATCAGCGTCCGACAGACCGGATGGTAACCTATCCATCTGCTAGCCCAGGCCGAGAAAGCTTAACTTTTATTTGTCTATGTTTATTTTTTATGTTTGATACTGCCAATTAGTGTCCTACTATTGTTCAAAGGCCCCATGCAGGCTTCTTCCCAGCTCTGTGTCCTGTGGTATTGATGCCATTGTATTCTACCACGACTCTGGCTTATCTCTCCATTTCCTCGCCTTGCCAGGGTTCGCGCTGCTGCCTCCGTCGGAAGTTCGAGTCCTCCCTCAGGCCTGGGTGTGTGAGTTTCCTTAGTGTAAGTTAGTTTCAGCTAGACTAAGTAGTGTGTAATGCTAGGGACTGATGACCTCAGCAAATTGGTCCCATAGGAACTTACCACAAATTTTGAAAAATTTTTCTCCGTTTCCTCCCTTGCTTTTCCTTCTGTTTTGCCGTTTAGGGGCAGTTACTCTGTTATTGACTTGTTTGTAAATAATCGTAGACGCATCCACTCGCTTTACCTTGTCCCAGAATTCGCATGCAAGACGTAAACTGGGCTTAACGAAAATGCGAATAATACTATAAGCCCAGTGAAAAAATTGAGTCTCTTCTGCTACAGACGGAACTGCATTTCACAGCTTCAACATTACATTGGATCCTACGCATGCATTTTAGTCATGCGATGGGTGAGAGTTGTATGTGACGGTGCATTTTACTAACTGCGTCCCCTGACAGGACGACACAATGAATCACGATTTTTTACTGTTTCCATGTTTTTACCATAATGTCTGGTTTATATTTAATGAACTGTACCGAACTATAAACAAGTTAATTACACTTCCCTTATTACTGGAAATGCGAACGTCTGTTTTCTCTCACAAAGGCACCATACCTTATGTGGCTTTAGCTAACTGAAGAAAAATGTTCGAATTACAGAGAAGCCGATGTACAGTAAGGCCAGCTACGTCGTTATCCTCACACTCAAAATTTTTGTATACTTTGTCCTAAATATAGCCATCTTTTACTTTCTGGTCAATTAGTACAAACGATAAAAAACTGTAAACATGTATAATTTCATGCTACGCTTTAAGCTTGAAAGTCCACTCTTCTACCAATGACGCTACTACAAAAATACATACACGGACCCATACGCTCGTGGAATGTAATTTTGTGGCTTCAGTATTCATGCCGATACGTGTGAAGTTATCATTTCAAGCTGCATAAGATGAAGATAAGCGATTCTAGAAAAAATATGTTGGTAAAACTGGTCTTCCACTTATAGCAAAGCCTGAATGTTAGATGGTGAGCCATTAGAACACAGTTATTAAGATTCTTATTGCATCTATGCCTCATATTTGTATGCATCCAGGAACTGTTGGGCGATTTAAACATTGAGTCAGATCCGCAATCTGTGTTGTAAAATATTGAATCTTTATCACACCGGATGTTACTGAATACAGAGCAAGCGTCGGATATCACGCATTTCCTGAATCAATGACCCGTTCCCAATGTCTGATGTCACTTCCTTGTCCGGGTGTCTGCTATTGTTGGCTAACGGTCCGATTTTCCTGTGACTTTGTCCGGCCCAATTTTTGATATTCTTAAGTGTACCTAAGAAGATGGTTAGGTTAGGTTAGTGGTGTTTAACGTCCCGTCGACAACGAGGTCATTAGAGACGGAGCGCAAGCTCGGGTTAGGGAAGGATGGGGAAGGAAATCGGCCGTGCCCTTTCAAAGGAACCATCCCGGCATTTGCCTGAAACGATTTAGGGAAATCACGGAAAACCTAAATGAGGATGGCTGGAGACGGGATTGAACCGCCCTCCTCCCGAATGCGAGTCCAGTGTGCTAACCACTGCGCCACCTCGCTCGGTGTACCTAAGAAGACTCTGAGTTTCTACCTACTGATGCCCCTTATCTGAGGACATCAGAATACACATAATCTACTGAGATACATGATACATTAACACGATGTGTTACGAAATTTTGATTTCCTTAGTCCTTATGTAGCATACACTGATCAGCCAGAACATTAGAATATCGACCTACTATTGATATAAGGCGCTGAACGTGATAGCAGGGTCACCTGTCAAGGAATGACTGCTAGTCAGACACACGCACGGTGTATGTAGTATCAGTTAGCGTGCTGTCCGTGTGTAGAATGAGGAAGATGCGCGATCCACATCAGTTTGACCGAGGGCAGATTGTGATGGCCCCGAGGTTCGGCACGACCATTTCGGAAACTGCACGACTTGTCGGGAGTTCGAGAAGTGGTGTGGTGTCTTCATACCAGGCCAAACCAAGGCGAAACCACGTCCAGACGCGTTCACTACAGATGTCAGACGTTTTATGCTGGGCAGACTGGTAAAACACGACAGGCGGCGAACTATGGCAGAACTAACATCAGACATTAATGCATGGCAGAGTGCAAGCGTGTCTGAACACCCATTACATCGAAGACTTCTAAAGACCGACCTCCGCAACAGATGACCCATCCATGTGCTAATGTTAACACAACCACCTTGGTAACTACGACTGAAACGGGCATCTGGCCAATCGGCACTGGACGTTGGCGCAGTGGCAGAAGTTACATGATCTGATGAATTCCGAGCCCTTCTTCATCATGCCGATTGGAGGTTGCGAATCCGTGGTCTTCCAGGGGAACAGCTATTTGACATCCGTACTGCGAGACTGATTCCAGATGGCGGCGGCTCCATTATGCTCTGGGCAGCATTCACGTAGACATCCATGCTTCCAGTGAATCTCATGCGAGGCACCATTACGGCCAAGGAGTATCGTACACTGGTTGCAGACCACATACACACCCCTTCATGACGATCATTTTCCCCGATGGCAGTGGCATTTTTGAACAAGATAATGCGCGATTTCATAAGGCCTGAAGTGTGATGGAGTGGTTTGGGGAACACAGTGGCAAGTTCCAAATGATGTGCTGGCCCTCTGACTCTCCAGATCTGAACCTCGTCGAACATATCTGGGATGTGATTGAACGGGCGTGAAAGCTCATGGCCCCTTCCCCAGAATTTACGGGAATTAGGTGACTTGTGCGCATATTTGGTGCCACCTCCCTCCAGCGACCCACAAAGGCCTGATTGCTTCCATGCCACGAAACCTCGCCGCTGTTATCCGTACCGAAGGTGGATTTACCGACTATTAGGTAGGTGGTCATAATGTTCTGGCTGATAAATGTATGTGCTACATCCAAATTTTGTAGTTCAGGACATTCTAAACTAGCTGTTCCGTAATACGACGTGCTCTCAGTACAACACTTGTTTTAGTTTCTGCATGTTCCCAGCAGCTGGAGGTATCTGCTTAAAGAAATCTGTTTAGAGCAGTGTCTGCATGTCTCGAGATATAAAGGTAATTTCTCTTCGTTTCTAGTAATTTTCTACTTGAATGTGTTACAATACTCTGTAAAATGCATATACACCATACAGTATCGAGTACGTGATTGTTTATTTCATCATAACAATATGGTGATAAATTTTTCAGATCTAGCACTGGGAATACATCCGTCAATGGTCTGTGATTTGACATACCATTACAACTGATCTTATAATTTGTAGATGTTTAGTAATCAGTTTTCTGCTTATTGTTCATGTTCCATTACTTTCTATTATAAACAGTGTCCGCTTTCAATATCTTCTTAAATTTCGGTTTTAAAATTTTAATCTTGTTTGGTTTCAGCCCGATCACTGACGAGGAACATAAACTTTTAATTCATTATATCTAAGCTCGGGACTAAAAGAGACGTCTATAGCACAAGCCTGTAATCGAGCAATTGGCCTGAATGAAGGTATGGCGCAATCATTCTTCAGTGTGACGCTAGGAGGTGGAGGGTGTGGAGGGTGGTGGGCCCATGGCGACGACCACTTTTGTTTCCGGGAAACCACTCAGGTACTCATTTGACAACTGTCTGAGTGGCTCTGTGGTGGTCTAGTATGGACTGGTGTGAGAAAAATTCCCGGCTTCTACTCGGGATTGAACCCACGACGTCGAAAGCGAGAGTTTGGTGCTCTACCTTTTAGATCACCACCGCTACAAGCTCAGAAATGAGGAGGTTAAGTCATCAGCAAGGCTGTACATCAGTACTTACGAAATGATATAAGAAGGGAGCTATTCCTGCTTGCTCCGTTTTTCTCCGATCATGTCTTCGCGCACCGTTAACCAAGCGATTTTACATTGATATCAATATGTCAACATTGCTCGTCAGTCTAGGATCTTCACCAAGTAGGATTGGAGAAAATGAGAAGATCCAAAGACCAGCAGTCAGTTTCGTTACAGGTACATTCAGTAAGCACGAAAGCATCACGGAAATCCTCAACCAACTGTAGGGCCAAGGTGCAAGAGCGGCGATGTACATCACGGTATGGTTCATTGTTAAAGTTTCGAGAGCATAGGTACCTGGAAAAGTACACCAATGCATTGCTTCCTTTATTTATTTATTTACTCGTCAAGTGCCCGTAGAACCAAATTGAAGAGCAATCTCCAAGTTCATGGAACGAGTCAGTACATGAAATTACAACATAAAAGTAATAACAGATAAAAATAAAATGTTTATGAACTGGAAAAAATGTCAGTCCATAAGTTTAAGTAAACGCAATCAACAATACAACAAGAATCAGCTTAATGTTTCAAGGAACTCCTCGACAGAATAAAAGGAGTGACCCATGAGAAACTCTTCCGTGGATCACTGCTAAGATTTTTGAATTAGAGTGGTAGCTCATTGAAAATGGATGCAGCAGTATACTGCACACCTTCCTGAACAAGAGTTACGGAAGTCCGATCCGAATGCAGGTTTGATTTCTGCCGAGTATTAACTGAGTGAAGGCTGTTTATTCATGGTTCAAATAGCTCTGAGCACTACGGGACTTAGCTGCTGAGGTCATCAGTCTCCTAGAACTTAGAACTACTTAAACCTAACTAACCTAAGGACATCACACACAGCCATGCCCGAGGCAGGATTCGAACCTGCGACCGTAGCGTTCGCGCTATTCCAGAGCTTATTCATGGGAATAAGCTAAAATTGTTAACAAGAAATGACAGTAAGGAATATATATATATATAGGGAGGCCAATGTCAAAATACCCAGACTCGTAAGTAGGGTGCGACAAGAGGATAGTGAACTTATACAAATTATTGTCCGAACCACCCGTTTACGAGCCAAAAATATCCTTTTAGAATGGGAAGAGTTACCCCAAAACGTAAAACCATACGGCATAAGCGAATAAGAAGGAGCAAAGTTTAATAATTTTCATGTCGAAAGATCACTTGCTTCAGATACCGTTCGAATAGTAAAAATGGAAGCATTAAGTCTTCGAACAAGATTCTTAACGTGGATTTTCCACTACAGTTTACTATCTATCTGAACACCTAGAAATTTGAACTGTTCAGTTTGACTAGTTGTATGCCAATTCTTTGAAATTAAAACGTCAGGTTTTGTTGAATTGTGTGTTAGATACTGTAAATCCTAAGTCTTACTGTGATTTAGGGTTAGTTCATTTTCTGCGAGCCGTGAACATAGCTCATGAACAGCACTATTTGAAACCGAGCCAATGTTTCACCAAACATCCTTTACTATAAAGCTATGGTCATCAGCAAGTATAAATATTTTAGAGTTACTCGTAATACTAGAGCGCATATCATTTATATAAATAAATGATATCTCACGAAAGGCCATGCAAATAAAATCAGAGAGATGGGAGCCGACACAGGCGCTTACTGGGAATCATTGCTCCAGCTAACTACTGGCGTACGGGACGGGAAAAGAGAGAAGTGATACTGGTACACAAAGTACTACGAGCCATGCGTTTGCGGAGTATAGGTGTAGATGTAGATGCTGATGTACATTGTGAGTTACCCGTCATCTTAAGATAATGGGCTGCTGATACGAAACTGGGTTGTAAAATTCACAATGGTTCTAATGTCCTAAATTTCCCTACATCCATGGAACGATTGTAGCCAGCGTACAAAATTGTCCAGAACACCGGGCCGTCTTCTCCTCTTACAAAGCCATCCTGTCTACTACGGCATGAACTCTTACTGCTAAGAGAGAACCATCCAATATGCAATAGTCAAATCAGATGCTAGTTACTCACCTGCTCTGTCGTATATTTTTGTAGATAACAAGGCGAATGTGGTAGGATTTTTAAAAGCTTATAATCTATCAGATCTGCTGGTTAAACCCATCCAGCTATTTTGCAAGTACTTATCCAGCAGAATATTTCGCAGTTATCATTTTAGTTTTATCTTCATTTTTCTACGCAGATTTTTTACATGTTTTAGAACACAGGCTCTTTTATAATAATGGAGTTCGCGTTTTAGTGCATATGTATGTAAATGAGCGTGAGAAAGTGGGTGAGTGAAAATTGCAAAGAGTGAGTGTAACTGTAATCGAATTTGTATTTAACGTATTTTTAAGTTTTCAATTTTTAATCTCGTCCGTCTGGAATAGTTGTAGCAAGGACGCTGGAGAACTCGACATTTAACATTTTAAACACTCACTCTCTAATACCCTCGTGTACTGAGCATAGCAGAAAACTCAAAGTGGGGAGATTGAAGGTTTCAGTGATAGGAAGCACATGTGAGAGAGCACGAGAAATGTTAGAATGTTCTTTCTGTACCAGTGTTTCAGCTCCGCACTCAGGAGGGCAGTGAGCTGGAGCACAATCATATAATAGCCATATTACGCTTGGTACCACCAAAAGTACGTCTTGCAGCAGGAGAAGCAAGTTTACCCGCAGAAAGTGCATATGTGTCTCGTCTTTGAGATATTGTGGGACGATGACTGGTCCTAGGAGGCGGTCACCAATAATTCCAGTTTACACACTGAGGCAGCACGGGTGCTGATGGTTCGCTGCTAGTATACGATGACGGTTCTCCATAGCTTCCAGCTGAGTGTTGTGGGAGTTGACGATACTACTCGCCGTAAAGGCAGCGTCGCCTGTGAATTGAATGGATGACAAAATGCCAAAATCATTGTGGTTTTTGTGACGAACCAGAGAGAAAATGGTCGATTCAGAGGCAAGAAAGTAGGTAAAAAGGCCTGAACGAGGTGTAAACGAGACAGATGTTGGCAGCTGTGGAGAATGTTTCACACGGTCGTCTGGCTTACTCCATGATTGTGGGTCACCTGCCTAGTGCTAATATTAGGGTTACTGTCAAGGATGCCTTATCTCCAACTTCAAGTGGGTATACACTCTTTGGAACACATTTCCGACCGTATGTCCGTATGGTCTGTTTTGATACTGATCCTTCAGTTTTTCCCCATTTAGAACAATTACCCCATACACATAAACTACTGGGAAAAACTCTTCGTCTAGAACAAGGTCATTTTATTTGCAAGTGAGGTGACAGGTAGTTCATTGTTGTATGATGTATGTGATAACAAATTCACACCAGATATAAGAGAGAAGTCGCAGTAAAGAGTGCTGAAATAGTACAACCGACACACATCAGTACTGTGGCATTAATATACGCACTACCTCTGTGACAACTCAAGGGTGTATTCAAGGGTGCAGACGATCATAAAGGCGCCGGATGGCATCGTACGACAGATGCCCCATATGTGTTCAGCTGGCGAGAGATCTAGTGATTTTACCTGCCAGGCCACTTGTTGTACTACACAAAAAGCGCGTTGTGTCGCAGCAGCAGTATGTGGAAGTGCATAATCTCCTGAGAAAACACATCAAATTCCGACCGAAGGAATGTGAGTAGCACTAGGACAGCATCCTGTGCAGTGTAGCTGGCACTGCTCACTGTACCGTGCAGAAACACCAGATGTGACTGCGAATTGTAGCTGATGACCCTCCACAACGTGAATCTGGTGTGGGACCTGTGTTTCGTGGGCGAATACACTCTCGAAATGGCAGATCACCATCCCTACGCCATACACGTGTACGCCCATCACTGGTATGAAGACAAAACCTTCTCTCATTAGTGGAGTTAACACAGCGCCATTCACTCTCCAGTCAATTCCTATACGATACGACAGTTGCTATGTTTCCAGAACAGACACCACATACATAATTAAGGTGAGGCCGGCCAATGATCCTTTCTGTGCAGATGGACACCAGTCTCAAACTCTCACGGGAATCGGCGAAAAGCCACAAGTAGTGAGAATAATAAGAAGGCGCACTACGTCAATACGGGAGGCGTGCGAAGGTAGTCCGTGCAGTTGGCATGAGCGCTGTGTTGGGATGGCTTAGTGGTCAGAGCATCTACCTAGTGAGATGGAAACCCGTGTTCAAATCCCAGCCTGACACTAATTTTCAACTTTCCGCATTGATGTAAATTAAAGGCCACTAGCAGATGTCAGAATGCTCCAGAGACCACTGTTGAAAGCAGCCACACCCCACCGATACACTGGTCCCAAAATTTTCAGAAATCCGTCGGTACAACAATCCAGCTTCCCTCAGGCTACAATATGATCCCACCTAAATGGCTGCTGCTGTTTATTAGGAGTACGTACTAATCGGTGGAGAATTGTTGTACCCTACAATGAATGTTGCACCTACTGTCCACCTCTAAACTCAGAGCAGTTCTTGCCTGTAGAATCAAAACAAAGGGTTCATAAACAAGCCTCCTCAGCGCCTTCTGGTCGCTGATGAACGTGACAAAGGAATCACTAACACTACAACCCGTCAGCATTCAAATATTATAGCTTGTTGCCGCTGAACACAGTTCTTGAGGGAGTTACAGTTTCTTTTTCCAGCAGTATAGTGCGCTCTATTTCTGTCCTGCAGTGTAATATGTTTCCCGTGAGGCTTGGTGGCTTAGTTGTAACGACAGCCCGGTACCTCAGCGTGTTCGGCAGAGGGTTCGTTGCCTTCTGTAATAATAAAAAAAAACAGAGTAACTGGATTAACAACGAACTTATATGGTTGTCATGGGACGTCTGCACCGAGCAAATGCAATGAACGAAATGAGACGGAAGAAAAAAAAACAAAATAGAAAACATAAGACTGGCGAAGTGCCTCACTACAAATCCAAAAGTCTGGTTAGATTCCAGGCCAATTCTAGGATTTTTGTCTCTCACTTACCACTTCTTACACCTATCGCAACGTTTGTTGATGTCAGAAAAGCCTAGTTGCGCCCTGGTTCGGAATCCACGTTAGATTGTACGTCCCACTACAACTGGCTGGATAATTCATTTTAGTGGTCGGAGGAAGGCAACGGCCTATGACCTCCATCAGGACCATTCCTAGTAAAGCTCTGGAGTGTTCATAACAATCTTCGGACTGATAACTGCTTTGCTTAATAAACTGTAGTGGCTAACGGTGGAGGTACCTTGAGGCTGTTTGGCAGCTGACACTTAACGTAAGTAAATGTAACCTACCACCCATAATTAGGCAAAGATTACACTATTTGTGACAAACCACTGCAAACAGTAACAGCCATAAATATGTAGTGGAGACTACCCAGATCAACCAAAAGTCAAATGACCAAATATAAATAATAGTAAGAAAAGAATTTTCCAGGCTTACATTCAGTGGAACAATCGTAAGTAAATGTTATTCATCCACGTAATAAATGGCTTAGGAAACAATCATTCGATGGTCACATGGATATATCGCATCAGTCTGGGATCTATGCAAGGTTTTATTATTCGAAGATAAATGGAATAATCAACGATGAGCTGCGCGCTTCGTGATGGAATAGTTTAGTAAGCACGAGAGCTCAAAAAAATCCAGTCGAAAATGACACAAAAGGGGCTTTGTGCGCCACGAATAGGTGTACTGAAGAAATTCATTGAGCGTTAATTTCGAGAAGAGTCGAGAAATATATTACTTCCAGCCATTTACGTCTGTTGAAAAGATGACAGCGAGAAAATCAGATGAATTAGAGGTCGCACGGAAGTTCGTGGCACATGTTCTTCCACGCACGTGAATGGAACTGGAAAGCGTGAGATGCTCATGGCGTGAAGAGTATCCTGCGACACACGTCGCATGATGGCTTTCGGAGTGTAGATGTAGACGTGCACATAATTTTCAGCCTTCAGGTTCGGGGAAGGGGTGCAATACACCAGATTCCTCCAGTCCAGAGGGATCTGTAGGACGACAGTGCGTTGTGTTACACTATTAGCTTGGCGTGGGCCTTTAATAAAGTTGACAGATTGCTGTTTTCTCTTAAATCATCGAAACGTGTTGTCGCAAACATAGCGATGCACTTCCTCGCCCCATAATGACTATATTTGAGTTGTATGCAATTAATACATGATTCTACGTCTTGATCTGGAAAGTACAACTTCCAGTCTACTGCTCTTAATTTGCACCACTCAAGTAATATACCTGATATAATCCGTATTGTTCTCTGACTCTGGGGTGTTCTTTTCCAAAAGCAACTGTTCTTTGACATTTCAGAGGGCGAAGAGATGGGTTCTCATGTTTTGTCTCTATTTGTATGTTCTGTCAGTACGTAAAGATACGAATTTCCCGACAATTGTGAGGGTGGCTCCAAAGTATGCAGTTAAGCTAATTTTTCTTTAGTTCCTCGATTTCTGTATGTTTCGTGTTTTTACAGACTCTAAGTGTTTCTCTAGTCACCGAAACTTGAAGTAATGAAAACTGATCACATACTGAGCTTGATACAAACGGAATTAGTGAAAAATAGCCTTTTTTTAGTTTAGCGCCCTGAACTGTTGCATCCACTTTAACTTTGATGATCTTTACAAAGACCTGCATCAGAAAATTAATCACCAATGCTTGAATGATTTATGTTGCCTAGGACATTCAGTGGAAACTGGATTCAAAGTTTCTCGAACTTCGTTTATTCTATTGCCTACCACATTGTGTCTTTGTAAGCAGTTGGTGGATGTTCGTCAGTCTTTTTTGTTGTCTCTCTCGGTACACTCCTCAGAAGACTTTCGATACTACCCGTAAATGCAGTTAGTTCAGAAGACGTTATATGCAGTATCTGGTTCAGCGGAAATGATTCTTAGGAGTATTGAGAGATCATTTCTGCACTCATCTTACACTCAAAGAGCTGTTAGAACATACATCTTTCCACTTCGGGTTATACGTTCTGCAGCCTGACGTTGTACACAGCTGCTAGTTGTGAATGTTTGGATCGGGAGAGGAAAAATGACATAATATCGGTATTTCTGTTGCGAATAGCGGCCAAGATGGCTGGATGATATCCTGCTTTTGAAGTTCACACCTGTGTATGTTCACATTACCTGCGTTAACCAAGGACTTTAGACCATTATTGTCGATACACAACTGCTGTACTCAAGGCAACTATAATCACTGTTTTCAAGCTTCCTCACCTCCGTGTTTGATGTTTGGAGCTAGCTACGGGTCGATATATTTCCCTAAGGAGATGTGGAACAGGGGCCAAATCGAGTAGCAATGAATACATACATTGATCAGCAGGAACATTGTGACCACCGACCTTCTATCCATATAAATCCGTCCAGGCGACAGCAGCGTGAAAAGTATTGCGAGAGCCATATGTTCGTGTGCGGGAGGCAACTAAGCATTTTCTTTTCCTAGCCGGCTTTACTCAGGCGTGTCACCGAGTCAGTGTTTCTATTTTAATTCCGAGTTAGTGAACTATCTGAAAGGGTGTTAGCTCATAGCAGTGTCCGAGCTCTTTTTTGTGATGGTGCTTCTTCGGCTACTCTACTACTGCCATGACAACAGAAAATTTCGAATAATTACGCTAAGATAATGAATTGTATGCGAGCTGATCAACTGGAGACTGGAACACTTCTTCCAAAACTGAATCACTTTGTAGCGGACTACCATAAATGATTCATTCATTTTAAAAATTCTATATGTTCGAAAGTATTAGATGTACAAATATAATTGATGCATCATTAGAACAGTAAGCTCAACGAGTTCGCATTGTGCCAATTAGACTGCGTCACGAATGGAGTACCTTCACAAAATAGCGACATAGCGAGAAAAGAGTATTCGTGTGTTGGAGTATACGAGCTTTTTAATAGTGGCAGGGCTTTAACGACTTTGTTCTACTTTGAATGAAGCACTGGGGTAGCCTATGCGTATGGACAGGGGCAGTGACCCCATCACTCTTATCAGTGATATCATCATCCTTGTCACTGGGAAAACATGCTCCATTCCAACTCTGCTTCAGTTCCCTCTTTTCTTTATCTGCGCCCAATCACTGGGAAGTATTATAAAATCCACTACGACGGAAACAGTCCAAACACGTTAATGCATAATTTGAAATCCACTCTCCTCTCTCACCTCCAACCAATTAAACTATGCAGTACTACCTATCGCCAGCCTATCTCAGAGCTGAAAATCCAAAATGGGGGAAATGTCGCAAATGTGTTAAGGGGCGGAGGACGTCAAACGGGCCGACTTGGAGCAGGAGAGGCACCACAGGACATTTTAATTTCCACTGTCTATACTTTTACAAATAAATTCATAAAACTTTGTCAGCATGACCAGGAAGAATTCAGAATTCACGCTCATAGCAGTGGAAGTTCGAAAACATAACGAAGTAATTTTTTTTACATGTGAAATGTCATCATTTTTTTCACTTACTAATGGCAGCATTTGTTGCTATAGGTACACTTTTCTTCATAAGTAATAGAGATGGTTCGATGAATTTTGCGCAGCATACAAAACATACTAAAAGGTGTATGAAACTCAAGAATTTTCCAAATCTATTAAAAACTGTGGTAAATATTGAGGTAATTAACTATAAAATTTTTGTTTTTTTTTTTAAATATGGAGTTTAAAATACAACAGATCATTCGTTCTTTCATACATTAAATAAATTCTAGAGTTTCATACACCTGTAAGTATGGTATGTATGCTGTGCAAAATTCATCGAAGAATCTCTCTAACTTATGAAGAAAAGTGTACCTATAGCAACAAATGCAGCCATTATTAAGTGAAATAATGATGAAATTTCACACGTTAAAAAAAGTATTTTGTTATGTTTTCGAACTTCCATTGTAATGAGTGTGAATCCTGAATCCTTCCTGGTGGTTCTGACAAAGTTTTATGAATTTATTTGTAAAAATATAGACACTGGATATTAAAATGTCCTGTGATGCCTCTCCTGTTCCAAGTCGGCCCGTTTGACGTCCTACCCTCCTTAAAGAAAATTTGAAAACCTGCCCACCCCCCCCCCCCCCTCCCACCCCGCATGTTGAAACATACTAATTGTTTACTTTGTGCTCTATCCTCCCTCTACTCGTTCCAATCAATCAGAGCGTAGTATTAGCAAATAGCCTACACCTATCCTTATCTCTAGTCACTCTTATATGGAAACTGACGAGTTGTGTGCTTTATATCCCCTGCGACTTCGAACCGATCAGAGTGTACTATTTAAATTATGTGTAAAAAGGTGTCAGATGGCCAGATGGCGTTATTTCTGATACACATTTCTTCCACTTCTCCTACTTATCTCCAACCAGTTACAGTGTAGTATTAAAAATGGTATCAGCTGTGCAGTATAAAAATTACGTAACCTCCACTTCGATGTCTGATAATGTCCTTGAAAGTTAAAAATATTCATGTGTTTGTAATGCCACCTCGCTCGTCCTTTGGAACCATTCCGAGCGTAGTGTAAAAGTAGTGTCAAGTTCATTATTTCCTTACAGACCAACTGTGTGCTTTTTAAACTCCTCCCCCTTTATTCCAACCAATCAGAGGACTGCATTAAAAATACAGGTTGGTGGAAAAAGACCAATTGTGTGTTTCATACTCTGTAACACCACCCTTTCCAGTAAACACTAAAAACGATTTCCGTTAAAAGAAATAACCCTTCTCTGAATATTTGGCAATGCCCGACATGTTGCAAAACAATAGCAATTTCGACAGGCACACCTTGATTATTAAATTATTTGAACAGTCGAAGGTAGATGAGAATGAAGTAGTTAAGCTTAATCCTGATTGCGTTTCTATTGTACTACTGATATGGAAAAATTAGATCATTCACGGAGAGTGTTCCAATTATGCGTCATGAGAAGAGATACAAAATAAATTTCAGATTTATCGATTCATTACAAGTTCTGACCTGTTCACTCGAAAAGTGTGCATCGTACCTCAAACCAGAAGAACTCATGAAAATGACGACATATTTTCATGATGATCACGAGTTGACCTTATTTAACAAGAAGGGAATCTCCAATTATGAATATGTAAGCAATGACTTGATTCTTCTTAAAGATCACCTGCTCCCAAACGAAAAATTTGAACATCTGTTCACAGGCAAAACGATAACAGAGGCTGAATACCAAAGAGCATGCAGTGTACGGAATGCGTTCAAGTGAAAAACAATTGGAGAATACTCTGGCTTGTATTTAAAATTGTATGTGCTTTTCCTTTCGAATGTGTTCGAAAACATCCGTAGTTTTGTCTTAAGATACATGAACTACAGCCTGCACATAAGGCTGACTCACCAGGTTTGGAATGGAACGCTGTGCTGAATGTTACCAAAGAGGAGTTTGAGCTAATAACCGGTATCAGTCAACTACAGTTTGTGGAAAGAGCTCTCAGAGGGTGAGGTGTTCACAGTTCTTGCAAACATATAGTTGCCAAAGCAAATTCGTGTCTCAACAACATGAAAACATAGTATACCTAGATGAGAATAGCTTATATAGCTCGTCGAAGTTGCAGTAACTTCCCGTATCTAATTCTGAATGGCTTCTTTCTGAGAGCATAATACGTGTTTTAGAGGAAAAGGTGCAAGGCGATTTGAAAACTGGGTACATCTAGGAAATAGATTCTAAGGACCCCTGTGTTCGAAAAGAATGGCACAACCATCAGACAGTAAAATACCAAAGAAACTGTTTTCGGCTTTGAATGACAAGAAAAACTATGGTATTCATTATTGAAAACTAAGAAAAGAATTTGGGAAACATATTGCATATAATAAAAGATTCATTGGCTTTTATTGCTTAGCCAAATTCCATGGGAGGATCCATACATAAATGTTAATACATAAAACCACATGAACGCACAGATTGGTTTGGGAATAATTTCTTCAGACTCATGTCCAGTGATGTGTTTGGCAAAAACATGCAAAATATATGAACAATGCTACTTGCAAAGTCATGGGAGATCAGGTGTGAGGCAGGTGTATTAATTGAAAAGTATAACTTTCAAAGGTGCATCATTTTTAGAGAAAATCCTGTCGCCATTGATCTTCACTGTCTTCATTTCGTCTTTGACAGACCAATCGTAGTTGGAATGGTGGTTTTAGATATTTAGGAAACACTTGTTTTTGGTTTCTATTACAGATATGTACTGAACAAATTCCAGCCATATTCTGTAAAGCTATGCTACCGAGACACTGATAACTTCAAATATCACATCACGACAATCAGTATCTATAAGGATATCAGGAGAGAAATCCATAAGAGATTCGAAACTCTGGGATTCCCAGCGAATAACAAATACGATGTTCCGTTTGTGAATGCGATAGTGGTCGATTTGATGAAAGACGAACTAAATGGGGGGCCTATAACAGAATTAGTGGGTTTGCACTCAAAAAATAAGTGTCTGATACAGAGTCGGCCCACATAATGTTCAGCATAAAAGAGCAAAAGATCTGCAAACAGGCTCACTGCTTATGACTATATACAGTGCGTCCAGGATTTTGAAGACCAAACAACTGAGCAGTTTCTCATTCACTCGAAGCAACATGTTGTTTTGACTGTTAAACAATTTAACATTTCTTTATTTGCTGGAGATGACATACAATATGTACCGGCACTTCCTGATAAAGTTAATAAACTGTCCTAGGGACATTACCACGTCGAGGTTGATTGTGATTGTAAAGACTGGTTTTTATTATAAGAATGTAAATACATGAATTGTAATCGAATCTAAAATATCAGACTGCTATTTATTACAGTAATCTAAGTACTTGAAAAATGTATGAATAATGATAACGCTTCAAACAATAACAACTGTATATAATGTAAATACTTGAGGGTTTTTATTCAAATGGTTCAAATGGCTCTGAGCACTATGGGACTCAACTTCTGAGGTCGTCAATCTCCTAGAACTTAGAACTATTTAAACCTAACTCACCTAAGAACATCACACACATCCATGCCCGAAGCAGGAGCGTAGCGGTCACGCGGTTCCGGACTGAAGCGCCGAGAACCGCTCGGCCACTAGGACCGGCATGAGGGTTTTTATTGTAAAAATATAAATACTTAGAAACATGTAAATTGTGCAAACCCTGAAAAATTTTGTAATAGATTATTATTTTAAAGATATAAATACTTAAAAATGTAACTTGAATTTTATAAAAATGTAAGTAATGGAACTATGTTAAAAAACACTGCGTAAAAAAATTCAATTTTGTATGCCGCTTATGTTTCGTGTTTGAATTATGAACCTCTATAGTTAGTTTGTACAGAACGTTAGCGAGTGTCTCTCAGCTGTGGTGTATCTTTACAGGATAGGTGAAATGTGCAGCGATATCTAACCAAAAAAGTAACACGAGTGTTGTCAGTTAGTGACAAGAAAGAAAAAAAGGAAAGTTTGAGAGCACCAGCACTTATACTGGTTCGAAAAAAATTGTGAGAGATGTCATTTAAGCATGCGACTGAAGTAAAAAGATGTGCCAAAACAGATACGTGAGATAAAATCTGATGAGGAATTTAAATGATTAGACGGTAGAGAGGGTAATTTCGTCGGGAAATTCTGCCAAATTTGGCAGGGGGAGGGAGGGAGAGAGAGGGAGAGATAGAGAGAAAACATGGTTCAAATGGCTCTGAGCACTATCGGACTTAACATCTGTGGTCGTCAGTCCCCTAGAACTTAGAACTACTTAAACATAACTAACCGAAGGACATCACACACATCCATGCCCGAGGCAGGATTCGAACCTGCGACCGTAGCAGTCGCGGAGATAGAGAGAGAGACGGGTGGGGGGGGGGGGGGGGGGAGGGGCAGAGACAGAAAATTGTTTACTAGAGATCACAACATTTAATTCATCAAATACAGAGATCCGTGTATGTGCGCACGTGTAAAATATATGTCTTTGACATCACAGTCCTTTGAATATTATGACAGAGGTATGGGTGATCAGGTAAATAATGCTGAACTTTGACTTTTTGGTTTCACATCGTTACTATTATTACTCAGAGGTATATGACCTCGATAGAATTGGAGTCTTTAAATTGTGGGTTACATGATTTCTTTAGTGCATACCTTGCACATCGTTTCAATACCAAGCTCTGATTGGTTGAAACTATGAAAAAGGGAGGAAGAACAGCACTGCAACTGCTGTGTTCGGATGCAGGCTGAGTTGGCATCCCTTCGCTCCCAGCTTCAGGCAGTGTTGGCTTCGGTCACACAGCTTGAGGCTGTTGCCAATGGGCATCACTGTGGGGGTCGGGATGGGGGTTTGTCGGGGACGGCCAGCTCGTCCCACGCATCCCCTGATCGGACTACGACTGTGGTTGCCCGGGATACTGCTCGCATTGAGGCTGATCCCTCACCTGTGGTAGAGTGGGAGGTCGTTTCAAGGTGTGGCAGGGGGCGAAAGACACTCCGGAGGGCTGAACGGAAAGCCTCTCCAGTTTGTCTGACGAACCGGTTTCAGGCTCTGTCTCAGGCTGATACTGATCTTCGGCCTGACATGGCTGCTTGTCCTGTTCCAGAGGTTGCCCCTCAGTCTGCAAGATCCGGGCAGTCGCAGAGGGTGGGCTTACTGGTAGTTGGGAGCTCCAACGTCAGGCGCGTAATGGGGCCCCTTAGGGAAATAGCAGCAAGAGAGGGGAAGAAAACCAAAGGGCACTCCGTGTGCATACCGGGGGGAGTCATTCCAGATGTGGAAAGGGTCCTTCCGGATGCCATGAAGGGTACAGGGTGCACCCATCTGCAGGTGGTCGCTCATGTCGGCACCAATGATGTGTGTCGCTATGGATCGGAGGAAATCCTCTCTGGCTTCCGGCGGCTATCTGATTTGGTGAAGACTGCCAGTCTCGCTAGCGGGATGAAAGCAGAGCTCACCATCTGCAGCATTGTCGACAGGACTGACTGCGGACCTTTGGTACAGAGCCGAGTGGAGGGTCTGAATCAGAGGCTGAGACGGTTCTGCGACCGTGTGGGCTGCAGATTCCTCGACTTGCGCCGTAGGGTGGTGGGGTTTCGGGTTCCGCTGGATAGGTCAGGAGTCCACTACACGCAACAAGCGGCTACACGGGTAGCAGGGGTTGTGTGGCGTGGGCTGGGCGGTTTTTTAGGTTAGATGGCCTTGGGCAAGTACAGAAAGGGCAACAGCCTCAACGGGTGCGGGGCAAAGTCAGGACACGCGGGGACCAAGCAGCAATCGGTATTGTAATTGTCAACTGTCGAAGCTGCGTTGGTAAAGTACCGGAACTTCAAGCGCTGATAGAAAGCACCGAAGCTGAAATCGTTATAGGCACAGAAAGCTGGCTTAAGCCAGAGATAAATTCTGCCGAAATTTTTACAAAGGTACAGACGGTGTTTAGAAAGGATAGATTGCATGCAACCGGTGGTGGAGTGTTCGTCGCTGTTAGTAGTAGTTTATCCTGTAGTGAAGTAGAAGTGGATAGTTCCTGTGAATGATTATGGGTGGAGGTTACACTCAACAACCGAACTAGGTTAATAATTGGCTCCTTTTACCGACCTCCCGACTCAGCAGCATTAGTGGCAGAACAACTGAGAGATAATTTGGAATACATTTCACATAAATTTTCTCAGCATGTTATAGTCTTAGGTGGAGATTTCAATTTACCAGATATAGACTGGGACACTCAGATGTTTAGGACGGGTGGTAGGGACAGAGCATCGAGTGACATTATACTGAGTGCACTATCCGAAAATTACCTCGAGCAATTAAACAGAGAACCGACTCGTGGAGATAACATATTGGACCTACTGATAACAAACAGACCCGAACTTTTCGAATCTGTATGTACAGAACAGGGAATCAGTGATCATAAGGCCGTTGCAGCATCCCTGAATATGGAAGTTAATAGGAATATAAAAAAAGGGAGGAAGGTTTATCTGTTTAGCAAGAGTAATAGAAGGCAGATTTCAGACTACCTAACAGATCAAAACGAAAATTTCTGTTCCGACACTGACAATGTTGAGTGTTTATGGAAAAAGTTCAAGGCAATCGTAAAATGCGTTTTAGACAGGTACGTGCCGAGTAAAACTGTGAGGGACGGGGAAAACCCACCGTGGTACAACAACAAAGTTAGGAAACTACTGCGAAAGCAAAGAGAGCTCCACTCCAAGTTTAAACGCAGCCAAAACCTCTCAGACAAACAGAAGCTAAACGATGTCAAAGTTAGCGTAAGGAGGGCTATGCGTGAAGCGTTCATTGAATTCGAAAGTAAAATTCTATGTACCGACTTGACAGAAAATCCTAGGAAGTTCTGGTCTTACGTTAAATCAGTAAGTGGCTCGAAACAGCATATCCAGACACTACGGGATGATGATGGCATTGAAACAGAGGATGACACGCGTAAAGCTGAAATACTAAACACCTTTTTCCAAAGCTGTTTCACAGAGGAAGGCCGCACTGCAGTTCCTTCTCTAAATCCTCGCACAAACGAAAAAATGGCTGACGTCGAAATAAGTGTCCAAGGAATAGAAAAGCAACTGGAATCACTCAATAGAGGAAAGTCCACTGGACCTGACGGGATTCCAATTCGATTCTACACAGAGTACGCGAAAGAACTTGCCCCCCTTCTAACAGCCGTGTACCGCAAGTCTCTAGAGGAACGGAGGGTTCCAAATGATTGGAAAAGAGCACAGATAGTCCCAGTCTTCAAGAAGGGTCGACGAGCAGATGCGCAAAACTATAGACCTATATCTCTTACGTCGATCTCTTGTAGAATTTTAGAACATGTTTTTTGCTCGTGTATCATGTCATTTCTGGAAACCCAGAATCTACTATGTAGGAATCAACATGGATTCCGGAAACAGCGATCGTGTGAGACCCAACTCGCCTTATTTGTTCATGAGACTCAGAAAATATTAGATACAGGCTCCCAGGTAGATGCTATTTTTCTTGACTTCCGGAAGGCGTTCGATACAGTTCCGCACTGTCGCCTGATAAACAAAGTAAGAGCCTACGGAATATCAGACCAGCTGTGTGGCTGGATTGAAGAGTTTTTAGCAAACAGAACACAGCATGTTATTATCAATGGAGAGACGTCTACAGACGTTAAAGTAACCTCTGGCGTGCCACAGGGGAGTGTTATGGGACCATTGCTTTTCACAATATATATAAATGACTTAGTAGATAGTGTCGGAAGTTCCATGCGGCTTTTCGCGGATGATGCTGTAGTATACAGAGAAGTTGCTGCATTAGAAAATTGTAGCGAAATACAGGAAGATCTGCAGCGGATAGGCACTTGGTGCAGGGAGTGGCAACTGACCCTTAACATAGACAAATGTAATGTGTTGCGAATACATAGAAAGAAGGATCCTTTATTGTATGATTATATGATAGCGGAACAAACACTGGTAGCAGTTACTTCTGTAAAATATCTGGGAGTATGCGTACGGAACGATTTGAAGTGGAATGATCATATAAAACTAATTGTTGGTAAGGCGGGTACCAGGTTGAGATTCATTGGGAGAGTGCTTAGAAAATGTAGTCCATCAACAAAGGAGGTGGCTTACAAAACACTCGTTCGACCTATACTTGAGTATTGCTCATCAGTGTGGGATCCGTACCAGGTCGGGTTGACGGAGGAGATAGAGAAGATCCAAAGAAGAGCGGCGCGTTTCGTCACTGGGTTATTTGGTAACCGTGATAGCGTTACGGAGATGTTTGATAAACTCAAGTGGCAGACTCTGCAAGAGAGGCGCTCTGCATCGCGGTGTAGCTTGCTCGCCAGGTTTCGAGAGGGTGCGTTTCTGGATGAGGTATCGAATATATTGCTTCCCCCTACTTATACTTCCCGAGGAGATCACGAATGTAAAATGAGAGAGATTAGAGCGCGCACGGAGGCTTTCAGACAGTCGTTCTTCCCGCGAACCATACGCGACTGGAACAGGAAAGGGAGGTAATGACAGTGGCACGTAAAGTGCCCTCCGCCACACACCGTTGGGTGGCTTGCGGAGTATCAATGTAGATGTAGATGTAGATGTAGATGTAGATGAAACAATGTAATTTGACACCAGTTTTTCACTATACGCTGACTGGTTGTAGATAGTGAGCAGAGAGGGTATGGGATGTAACGCACAATTCGGTTCTTTTCCACAACACTGGTAATTTTTCAATACTGCACTATGACTGACTGTAGACAGGGAGGACAGAAGAGGGAAGGGGTATGATTGGGTGTATGCATCGGAAATAATGTAACTTGCCACCATTTTACCCATGATTTAAATATGACACTCCGACTGGTTGGAAAGAGGAGGATAGAGGAGAAATTTACGTAAGAAGTAATGCAATTTGATATCATCTTTACACTTCGTTTAGGGCGCTCCAGACTGGTAAGAAAATCCCTATCTTGTATAACGTAAAATTTAGTCATGTAAGAGGTATCTTTTCTCAGAAACTATGTGGAATAAAAGTCTGAAAAAAATATGACTTGTAGGATACACATGTCTAGCCATTTTGACAGAGGAGTTTCTAAAAGTTCTGATTCAAGATAATAATAATTTTGTAAAAAATGGCCAGAAAAACAAAAAAAACTGTCTAAACTTTTGTATGTGAATGAGTTCTAATAAAAATACTGTGTTAAACTACCCATAATACTCCAATGAGTATACTCCGTAATTTTGAACAAATTCTAGCATTTAGAAGCTGAGAAAAACTACACTTTATTGAAAAAAAATCAACGTACAGGAAACAGTCATTAAAGCTCTCAATGCATTCCTACATCATATGATGAGTTGTCTGCCATCTCTCCCATCTCATATTGCAATTTCCTTTTTTCCTGCACATCTACTGTGTTTTGCCCCTTTTTTAAAGTCTTCAACAGCTCTCTCCGGTGGCCTAGCTCCTTCGTTATTTAAATTTTACATTTGTTTGCCTGTGAAACGCCAACAGTTTGTGGCAGCATTTTCACATGCTCACACTTTCCAACATTTGCTTCATTGAACATTACCAGTGCATCAAACACAAACACTGTCTTGAGAATTCAGGCCCAGATTATACTGTTGATGGACTTCTTAGGATTCTGACTGTAACGATTAAGACAGTTCTTCAATAGCACTACGTCTGACAAATCTTTCAGACGCCATTTCAAAACCTCTTATGTGGCAAAAGGTATCCCTGATTTGTAAATAAATTTCTCACCATTTTGTTGTTCTCTGTTGCATTTACATCATGAATCAATTCCTGGAGGGCATAAGCCTTGAATCTGTTTGTCGTCTCTTGAAAAGAGGGGATAAAAAGACTGCCCATAGAGCGTTTCTCATACGTTCTACTCTACTAACATTCCCTTATGGCCATCCCATGATAATTTTGAAATGTATCTATGACTGATTCTACTAGTCTATTCTTACCATAGAATACTCTGCCATATTCCTATTTCTTTCCCTTTTACGCAGTTTCCAGTCGTCACAGTCTCGTACCTATTCACTTTTTCGCGTAAATTACGTAGTCCAATTTACTGTTACTCACATTTTGTCCACGTGGCTTCTCTTCCTTAACTACTTTGAAAGCTTTTGAATCCTCATCTCTTAAATACTCGTAATTACCCTGTGTAGCAAGTGGTACAGAAAATCAGATTTCCGTCTCAGATCAGTCAATTGTAAATGGTCGTGTCCGCACAGTATTTTGTTGAAATGAATGAATCAAACAGAAACAAGATATACTGGTGTCCAAAATTAAAACAACAGACGGAAATTTTGTAATGTTACGTTTCTTTTGCCACAATACGGCATAAACAGGTGATAGCAAAGTAGATACAATGTGAAGAATACAGAACCTAAACAACTGCAATATGCGTAACGATAGACCAAAAAAAATTTTTTTTCAGCTGAATGGATTTGCGCACACATTCCGACAACTGATTAAGGTGCTCAGTACGGAGTGTGACCACCTCTGGCAACAATACAGGCCTGCCAACGACAGGGCATGCTGTGGATAATGTTATCAATCTCATGTTGAGGTAGTAGCGCCCATTCTTGCTGCTGATCTACTCGCAAGTCTCGGATAGTGGTTGGAGGATGTCGACGTGATGCAACCCGTCTCCCTAGTGCATCCCATACATGTGCGTTGGGATTCAAATCGGGAGAGCGAGCAGGCCACGCCACGCATTCAGTATCTTCCATGTCCAAGGAATCATCAACCACCTGGGCTCTATGAGGTCGAGAATTATCTTCCATCTCTAAGAAGTCTCGGCACACAGCAAACGCACATGAGGTCCCGAATTCTCTTAACGATACCTGAGAGCAGTTAGACCTTGCCGACTCACCCGTACACTTTCATGAAAGAGTGTTCGAGTGATCTACATAATCGCTGCCTACATCATAAGGGGTCTGCTTCGATACTGGTCTCTTTAAACAATGTTTGTGGCTCAAGGTCGAGTTCCACGTTCCCTACAGATGCAAATCCGTCAACAATAACACTCCAAACCATATCGCGATTCGTTTGTGAAACGAACATTGACCTATGTATATATATATATATATATATATATATATATATATATATATATATATATATATATATATATATAGTATTTGTAGCTGAGTGAGATTAGCACCATCTCCTTCTCTGTCGCCGGCAGCTGTGGCCGAGCGGTTCTAGGCGCTTCAGTCTGGAACCGCGCGACCGCTACGGTCGCAGGTTCCAATCCCGCCTCGTACATGGCTGTGTGTGATGTCCTTAGTCAGGTTTAAGTAGTTCTAACTTCTAGGGGACTGATGACCTCAGATGTTAAGTCCCATAGTGCTCAGAGCCATTCATTTAGATCCCCCTCTGTCGGATTTCTACGTCTGTTATGTATTTATTGTTGTCGCTGAAGCAATGATCGACAAAGGATGAATATGACTTCTCTTATCTCCAGCTTCTAGGGTGTTCTCTAAGCCTAGGATGGGTTGACCTCCTGGTCTGTCCATTATAGCAAGGCTGACACTGTTGGCAGTTGATATTATAAATCCGACCACACGTTTCATGATGGACGACTTTTATCTTTGGAATTGTAAAAAAGATCCACCCAATGTTCATGAGGAGCACGGATACACCCTTTGAGTTTAAAATTTTGCTTATCCTATTTGAAGTTTTAACTATAAAATGTAAAATGCACACTTTATTTTCGCATTATATAGGTTTCTCATTGGGTACAGCAGTATCTGGCTTGCTGTTTCAATTTTTATGGAGATTTTTAGCGAAGATGTTGGAATCATTTTCAGTATTTGTGGCTATTGTTCTGTTGTATCGAGTTCTTATTCATATTCTCAACAAAAAAACTGAGGAAAAGAGACAGATATCTACTATACCCAAAGAACAAGGTAGATAGGCCGAAAAGGAAATGATACAGCTTACCTTTTATTGGTAAAACTTCATGCGGGATAAGAAACATACAAGATGCAAGCTGTTTCGTTGCGTCTCTGTATGTCCCAGAGACATTAGATTGCTATTTTCTCAGTCCAAAAGTTAAACAAACTGCTCTCTAGAAAAGTGGGTTGGGGATTATAAGATCTTCTGCCAAGATTGTCAGTCTTGTAGTGTTGGTCAGACTGGGATTTATAAGATCTTCTGCCAAGATTGTCAGTCTTGGAGTGTTGGTCAGACTGGGATGTCAATCTGTACGTTTCTCAGAGGACATTACAGAAAGTGGAGATTAACGAGCAAAGTTCATCCTTTGCCGAACACTGCTTAAATGAAGACAATAAGTGCGTGCAGAAGTGCAACACAAAGGGGGAAGGGTAATAAGATAACTTAGTTACTAATACTAGAAATCTAGAAACACATAGAAATTTAGAAACATGTACGAGTATGCCCACGTTTATAATTGAATGAGAAAAATCAGTTGATTTTTCACACTTTTTAGATAATGCACAACGGCAAAAAATCCAGTCATTGTCATAGGTCTGCCCCATTGTATTATAGTCATAGTTAGCGTAAATGCTGTCATAATGAATTTTATACATCAGTATGCGACTGTGTTAAAATTTGTGTTAAAATTGTCAACGGAGAAAACTATCCTAGTTTAAGTCAAGATTCCATAGATTCGAAAGTTGATATGCTAATTTTGCTTGGGTCTCACCACTGTGATCGGTTTTGTACTAGGGTTGGGTTGGGTTGTTTGGGGAAGGAGACCAGACAGCAAGGTTATCGGTCTCATCGGATTAGGGAAGGATGGGGAAGGAAGTCGGCCACGCACTTTCAGAGGAACCATCCCGGCATTTGCCTGGAGTGATTTAGGGAAATCACAGAAAACCTAAATCAGGATGGCCGGACGCGGGATAGAACCGTCGTCCTCCCGAATCCGAGTCCAGTGTCTAACCACTGCGCAACGTCGCTCGGTTTTGTACTATAAAATGAGCTTACAATCGAAACACAGTTCGTAAAGCGGTAATAAAGTTAGTGGAACAAGACTAGTAATGTGTTTAGTTCAGCTAATAGGGCACACAATATACAACGTTTTAAGAAGAATTAACACTTGAATCAGTTAAGATGATTTAATCCATTTAGTTGCCAATCGCTTACTTGGTTTATTGATGGACTTCCTGAATAAATTCCTTGCAAAGCTGATTATTAATACTGACACAAATTTTGAGTTTCACATTAGAATCTGTTTCCGTATGGGTAAGATCGGTAAGACCAGACACCCAAAATATATCCAGAATGAATAAATGTATTGAGGTGTGGATTTCGCCAAGCTATAGGGGACTATATGGCGTATTTCTGACGGTCGCAAGTAAGTTTCGCCGTTTATAGTTGTCGAATTATGAGAGAAACATTTTTTCTATCTAATGGAAATGTACACTTTTTCTTTACCGTTTGAAACAAACTCCTAAGAGAACTTCAGCAACGTAGCATGTGTGGGCTTGATCATACAGTATCAATATACGAGTGCCGCAGACAATTGTCCCACCGTCAGGAGAAGAGTTCCCACAAGCCTCTGCCCTACTGTGGCGAATGGAAGCGAACACGTAATTCAAGAATGGTTCGTTGTGTTTACCTGAGCGTTTGAAGCCCCTTAATCTGTGTTTTGCTGTTGTAGCAATCAGATAAGTAGTTCGTAAAACTATTGAGAGATTGACAATAAATACTACAGTCGACAAAGTGAATTTCATTTATGGCGAATGTCGTCACACTACTACAGCAACGATGCGGTTGTATGCTGAAGAGTATCCACACCATGCCAAGCTCTACTGATACGTCTTTACCAACATTTAAAAAAAGTCTTAGAAAGTGGAAATGAGGAGAATAAAATACGCCAAGGAAAGAGAAGAGCAGCTAATGGAAGAGATAAAACTAACATTTTACCAGCAGTAACACACAATCTAAATGTCTTTAAGAGGCATGTCGAATGTACGAGAGGGAGCAACCAAACGAGTACGTCGAGTTTCTAAGATGACGCTCCCGCAGTTTTTGGAAGACATCTTACTGAATATAAGGCACTCAGTGTGGTACTAATATGACCGATGTCCCTCCAGTTCCACACAGACCCTTTTTAGAGAACAGTTGGAGAGCACTCGGACGGTCGTAATCGAATAGAAAATAGACTGCATTCTCACCAAACGTAACGATGGTTCAAATGGGTCTGAGCACTATGCGACTCAACTGCTGAGGTCATCAGTCGCCTAGAACTTAGAACTAATTAAACCTAACTAACCTAAGGACAGCACACAACACCCAGCCATCACGAGGTAGAGAAAATCCCTGACCCCGCCGGGAATCGAACCCGGGAACCCGGGCGTGGGAAGCGAGAACGCTACCGCACGACCACGAGATGCGGGCAAACGTGACGCATCTATACGTTTTCTGAGGTAAAATTAAAACAAGAGGTCTGTTGGGAAATACCGACGGCTCCAGAAGGGCTTGTGCTGCCGTTAACTCCAGATGAAATTCGTCGTTAAGAATTGTGTCTCCAGAATTGCTTCATGGTTGCAATTTTGAGCACTTGATATAACAGCCGCGACAGTAACACAGCAACTCAGTTATGTGCTTTCATACATTTGGTATAGTAGAGCAGACGCCCTCTTCTCCTGATGGCGAGACAGTGGTTTGCGGTGCTGTGATCTCGATACTATTTGATCAAGTCCCATATATGCTATGTCGTTAAAGTTTACTTAGATGCTTGTTTCAAGTTCCACAGAAAAAAGTAAATATTACCATTAGAAAAAAAAATGTTGGTGTCGTAATTTGGTGACTTTAAAAGATAAAAATTATTGGCTAACTTTAGGAAACTCGCCGAACTGTCAGTTATAGCTTGTCGAAAACTGCACTTCTATATATTTGTTCATTCTGGATATATTTGAGGTGGCATGCCTAATCTGCCTCACCTCATACACACCTCATCCCATACTACGTCTTCAAATTTTCAAAGAAACTGCTTTTATAAATTTTTTTGACATTGTGTCCTAATCTTGGATATCTTGCAAGTCCTCCTTCCTCCAAATTCATTCTACGGTGTGTTCGTGTTGTTTTTTATTAGCTGAATGCCAGCCTCCTACGTGTGTGAGGGCTCTGAAAGGCCAATGCTGTTTAACGGTTGTGTACCTGCTATTTTAGGAACACATTTAATTCTACCTTGGGAGCTGGATTGGATTGTGGTGATTAAGTGGATGTCATATGTGTGTGTGGTTATTGACAGTACCATCAGTGCATATGTTGTCCCACTTTAAACTACTATTTGCTCAAGTGGGACGAGTTGCGGTATTTCAGATCTGTTTACAAGGTCGCACTCAACTAGTTTTCAGCTAGGCATCTGTAAGATGGTACCATATAGTGACTGAACAATACCTGTGTTTCCTTGAAGTCTTCTTCATTTCAATTGACAAAGTTATTGGTGCCATTGGCTATACTCATTGTCCGTAATCGTATGTCATCACTCGTTAGTGTTACGTAAATTAAATTTATGCAAAAAATGTTCTGCAGCCAAAGCACTTCTCTATCTCTTAAACAGACTGTGACAATACTGTCACGTTGCTAAGCGATATTGTTTACATTTCTGACACCATTTGGTGGTTATTTTATTGTGGGTATTACACATGTGGGCTTGGGAGGAAGGCTTTGTGTTTTTTGCACTGGGATGTTGCACTCCTCTTATTGTCTTAGGATCTGGTTGTCGGCATAAAGCGCTCTATGAATCTCATTAGGAGAGACGAACCTCTCCAGAGAGATGCACAACTTTCATAAAAGTGAGTCTGTAACCTACCTTGGGTTTTTGTATGCAGATTGAAGATGTGACCGAGCGAGGGAGTTTCATCTCACCACCGCCATCCCCAGAGAATAAATGAGTTTGAAATTTTTGTCTTATCTGCATGAACATAAAATTTCGGTAGTGCCACCTGGCCAGCATGAGAAAAACTATTGCTTTCACTCCAACATTTTGGTGATATAATTGAACTGAGTCGCCCCGCCACTGTGCTTGTTGTGGAGAATCTGACTAATAGAGGAGACAAAACTATAGCTCCGTACCAACCCTGTATTTGTTAAGACGTGTTTTGTATGCCAGTAGTGAGAAATCTATCCTGCATTTCCCTGTTTTATCATGAAATTTGCTATATTCCCATCCGTCATACTGGCAATAGCATTCTGGGTCCTCTGCTGGCTGTTGATTGACGTACTAGCAGTGCTCGGGGACATATATGTGTCACAGCTGCGGTATCACGATCCTCGTTCTGAGCACCACGTTACTTGTCTACCTTGTCTCGCTACTTGTGTTGCTTGATATTGTTATAATTTGTCGCTTCTTGCTGAATCGTTAACTTTTATTTCGTGACCCTCCAAGACGAGTAGGTATTGTTGTGCTTTCTCCATACGGCCTTCCACACTTTTTGGTACACGTACCATTTAGTAACTTTATTTGAATTTTAGAGAAGTGTGTTCTTTGGTATTTTATTGTGATTTTTATAAACCATTAGAGCAAATACAGATCTGTTAATGTCAGTCCTGACTTATACTTCAAGATCCTCTAAGTTTTACTACAATTTTTCCGTGATTATAAGACCTAATAGTAAACATATCCTGGTGCACACCTAAGCTCTTTGTTCTCCCTGCGCCGGCCGGAATGGCCGACCGGTTCTGGGCGCTACAGTCTGGAACCGCGCGACCGCTACGGTCGCAGGTTCGAATCCTGCCTCGGGCATGGATGTTTGTGATATCCTTAGGTTGGTTAGGTTTAAGTGGTTCTAAGTTCTAGGGGACTGATGACCATAGATGTTAAGTCCCATAGTGCTCAGAGCCATTTGAACCACTTTTAGATCGTAGTTGTTGTATACTCACGTTGTTGTAAATAGCGTTTCTCTGATTTGACGGGAGGGAGGCCACTAATGAATGCCTGCACACGAGCGAACTCAGTGGTTGGCAGACCTGCACTCAAGCGACTGATCCGCGGGTTAAACACCATTGGAACAAAATATCACACATGGTGAATAGAAAAGCTAATAGCTGGAGCACCACACTAATCTCATATCACGTTGTCTTTTATATACTCCAATACTTAGTAAATTGTTGTTTCTCTCTCTTCCAACCAATTCTTGTACAACTGTTTGTAACTCTATTTCATACGTAAATTACTGTTAGAACTTACACATATCCAGTATTATAAACTTTAACTATAAGACACTCTCTTGGTAGGCAGTCACTCAAGATATACTGTGTCACGAAAGACAATAAAGGTTCACTTACAAGAGGTTCGACTTTTACTGAAGGCACCATAGAGCTGATGCGTGTTACAGTTGGTTTAGACTTGATTTCAAAACTGCTGATGGCTAATGTGTACTTTTAACTTTACGCGTAAGTATAGTTTTCATATTATCGAGTTTTATTTTTATTTGTAATCGGGTTTTTAATGTATTTCTCTCTTTCCTAGATTTTGCACAATTATTAATAAATTGTTATTTCATTTATAAAAATGCTGCTATCGTAATGAAGTTATATACGTGGAAAAGAGCTGGAGACTCAGGAACGTTTCAGGAAGGTTACGTAATGTTAAGGCTACAGCATATGAAACAGCAAACCATTTCCAGAGACAGACTTGAACTTTAGCTATGAATGAATTGGTTATTTACTGAAGACTGAAACTAAAAAAATTGCACAAACTTAGAAAATTAAGGACATGGTAATTAGATAAATTGAATGAACCAGAATTTAGTGGGAGTTTTAAAGGAAGCTTGAGGCAGCTACTGACAGAAATCAGCTACGGGGATCCAGTAGAAGGCCAACGGGAAGGTTTGGGACTTGTATTATGGCGAAGCAGAGGATTAGATAAGCAAAACGAAAAGATCCAGTAGAAGACCTTGGATAACACACCAGATACTGAACATAACAGGTGGAAGGAGGGAATTTAAAAACGCAACAAGTGAAGCAGGCAAAATGGAGTACAAATGTCTAAAAAAAGACTGTCAAGGACAGCAACACGAGCAACGAGCATATAGGCAAATTTCAGGTCTGTACAAGCATACATGACTAAGGAACCGGCTCACAGAATAGTTAACAAGGCGTTAGGAGGAAAAATTTAAAGGTGCATGAATATAAAGAGCTCAGTGGACATGCTAGTACTAAGCGAAGATGGGAAACTGAAATTTGGAAGGATTATACAGAAGGGATATAGAAAGGAAATGCGCTTGCAGGCAATACTGCAGTGAGAATTCAGCTTGCAGAGCGGCTTACCTACTACCGTTGTTGGCTGGCACGCTGCAGGTCGCTAGTTCAAACTCGACCACCAGTGACTATTTTTTGTTTAGTATTAACCGTTTCTGTATGGTTCTTGAAATTTCTTATTTTTGTAACGTTCGTATTTTCGTTATATTCGATGTTTGTTTGAACAGTAGTGCTCTCCATGCAGAAGTTCAGTGCTGTTCTGTTCTAGCTGTACAATGGTGATCGTGATAAACGTGCTAAGTATCGTGTTCCAGCGACTACTCAGCTTTACGACTTGCACTTGATTGTGGTTACGAACTGACATTTTTTGGTGAAGGCGCTGCATACTTCAAAATATCTACATCACCGTGGTTCGAATTAGTTAATCTGAGAGCAGGTGCCTACACGAACAGCAGCAGGAATACAATACAAGCACTTCATTGTTCAGAGACCATTATTTTCAGGAGACAAATGCATTCCGAAACAGTAGCAAGTCGGCTGCACATCAGGCAGCCGTCAATGTTTTCCGGAAATGATGGTCGGAAGCCGAAGAAGTGGTTGAATCGATTCGACCAAGCTACCAAGCACAATAAGTGGGATAACAAGGTTTGTTTCGCAAATGTGTACTTTTATCTGGACGGTCCAGCATAGCACTAGTTCAATAACAACGAAAGGAAACTGGGATAAATTCCAGGTCGAACTGAAGCAAATGTCTGGAGATAAATAAGAGAAAGTCCGCAAAGAAGAAGAAAAATTTAAGATTAGGGCCGAACGTCGTGGGGAAACGACAGTCTTAGACAAATAATATTTTGGTCCTATGCCACATTGTGAACTAGAATATGACAGAATCTGACAAAATCTCACATGTACGAAGTTCATCTGATAAAAAATACCACAACAAATAAGAGATTTACCAAGTTGTGCTAGCACCTTGAGAAAAAGAAATAGAAAAAGAGAATCAGACGAATGAAGTATGACCGACTCTCTAATGTGGTCCCTATGGGAGTTATGGAAACGCACGATACCCCGGGCATGGATGTGTGTGATGTCCTTAGGTTAGTTAGGTTTAATTAGTTCTAAGTTCTAGGTGACTGATGACCTCAGAAGTTAAGTCGCATGGTGCTCAGAGTCATTTTGAAACGCACGATAACCTCGTCTCTCTCATCTTCCAAGTTGTAAGAGAGGTAATACAGTATATATTGCACCCAGAACAGACGGGTCGAGTAGGTAAGAGCAAGTAGCCACGAATGTTACCCCATATGTCAGGAGGTAGTAGAGAAAGTTGAGGAGGATGTGTAACGATCTTTGGCAGCAATGTCCACCACTAGACAAACGCAACAGGTAGGATGGTCTTGGACAACTCGGACTTACGCCGTAGCCGTAAAACGGCCACCCAGCAAACGGCCAATGTAGGTACAAGCAAGTCCTGCGCCAAGAATAACGTGCCACGGAAGAACAGACATTTGCAGAACAGTAATCAACATTCCGGTGCGTTTTGCCTGTAAGTTTCTACTGTGGACACCGTGGAAGATTGTAAGTTACTTCAGAGAAAGAGACGAGTCTTCGACATCTACTGCACCGTCACACGTAAACCTTTGTCACAACAGTTCTATTCACGCTAAGCAACTGCAAATAATTATACACGACCTGTGGGCTGAAGACAGTAGCCGTACGCCGGACGAGGTAGCTCCCCAACGTGCCTTAGCCATTCCTTGTAGACAAACAGACGTAATAGCGACTCTTCTAGCCGCCAAACGCAGGAAAACTAAAAAAGGCGACCAGCTTCGAGGTGAAGCTGCCACAGATGAAAATCCTCCACGTATGACAGTCACCACAATGTGAAGACATTTCACTGATGACACCATCGATGGCTTACCTCTCTGGGCACAGACTGTGTTCTGTAACACGAAAGCTAGCCTACTGAAAGTCGCAAATGGGAAATATGTCCAGCTGACAGTAACATGTCTTACAAGAATAACTATTAAAGACGGAACGCAGACATTCTAACCTCTCGTCTTATTATAATTTAGCTAGACTGTTTCTCTCAGATGGGACTTCTTGCAGGAATTACAAGCAGCCAAAGGCTGTTAAAGGTCAGAGCTACTGACTGACCAGGCTCTTTCAAGAAGCACACATAGCAAACACTGCACTTATCGGTAGTTTGCCGTTGAAGATATTGTTATCCCGCTGCCATCAAAGAGACAGTTAAATTGGGAAACTTTTGTCTATAGTTCGCTCAACGTAGCGGATGAGACCACATCGGCCCGCTACGGTCTAAATGCTCGTGCAGTGCACACAATGATAGTTGGTTCCGGTATTTGTTGTACAAACATAGGCTCTGTCAAATCGATAAAATGTTTTCTAGGCTGCGATCGCGACCGTGGATGGTGCCGATTACAGCCCCTCTGTTCAACAAACTTCGAAAAAACAGCCGCACAGTGTCGCATTGGATCAGTGAAGTGACTGGCGATGCAGTCATTGAGTTCCACAACGCAGGCACAAACCAGCATGTTCCACCTGTCGATGCAACTATAGCGGGACACCTGCAGCCTCGACGAAACGCCAACTGGACTGTACGGAGGAGGAAGGAGACGACTAATAACGAGACAGAATGGAGAAAATTTTACTTGTCGACGCCATCCAAGAAGATATCGTAACTCACCAACATGTAAGTTGCATTGCTGACTTATGCGCAACTACTGCAAACGACCTTTCATCTTATTTGTTGAAATCAGAGACAGAAACATCCACAGGCCCCACCCCGTAGCACTAGACAAGCTCGTTAGGTGCGAATATGAGTCTTTACTCAAGCGCATAGTCAATATTACGGGGGTAGGAAAAAACCGTGTGAAAATTGAGACTGTGTCAGATTTAACTGCCAATGCCCTGGTTCGACATCCTTTCTTAGACAAATCAAATTTGGAAGCCTATATTCCAAAGTTCTTGACCACTATACAAGATATCATTAGTAATGTTGAATTCTCTCTTATTGATGATGAATTACTGACAGAAATGACGTGCTGTTGCGAACTTAGTACCATCAAGATGTTTAGTGAAATTATAATCCTGAACAGGCAAAAGGTAACAAAACCGTCGCAAGTTAGTGTTGTAACATTTAGATCACAGAGGCCCCCACAGTTCGTATATGTTACTGAAATTCGCTGTCCAGTGGACGTGTATGTACCCTTACAGTGCCGTAATTTTTTGTGATTTAAAAATGGCAGCAAACAGTGCAGAGATAACACAAGTATTGTGTACTGGTGAGGACGGCACATATGCCCGTTGGAGGATCTAACAACCCTACCACAACAAAGGTCAAAATTTGTGTTGTTGCTCACGCTGCTAAATACTACACTATCGGGCAACAACAGCCATATTATGTGGCAGGTGTCATTAGAGCACAGTTAATAGTCATTTCATGTAATAATGAAAAAACTAGGAACTCATCTTTTTGTGTTTTCCACGCTGGTCTCGTCGTAAAATCATGGCTCAATTGTTGAAAATCTAGGTGGTTATGACTCCAAGCTCGGATGCAAAGAGGCCTAGATTTTATTCTGCTATATTCTAAAGTTATGTAGATGCGCTTCACAGACCATTCTTAGAGATTACACTTTTTCTGGACAATGGTGATGTAAAAAAATAATCAGCGCTCCGAAATTAAGCTACACTTCCTATTAATTGCTTTTATTGCAATATCACGTAAACACAAAACATCACTTCACAATACAAAACATACTTGGAAACGTCTTCTTCACAGTCACTGTTAAAGTTCATATTTCATAAGCTGAGTACGTTATGCATCTTTCCAACATGACGTCCAGCACTTGACCTTCTCAAGGTCCGACTCTCTAACAAGTTAAAAACAAACTAATAATTGCTTACGCGCCCAAAAATCAGAGTTACAAGTACGTCAAAGATCATAGTGACAAAAGAAAGAATACACATAAGAACAATATCATTGCAATATAAACATATCGATGTATCACAAATGAAATCAAATCTGAATGTTGTCTCAGAAATACGTTAAGTAGTTCTACAGAAACACAGCAGAATGTTACTGGTATCGAGAGGTTCAGGTGAGGTGCCGTAATGGTTGCGTAATTCAAGTACCATTACAAGGACCAATCACCCGGTCTCTATTTCTGTACCGGCGGTCACAATGATCCATTTCCAACCTGCCCAATGTATATGAAACACAAAGAGATCAACAAAATTATGTCTCTCAATAATATTACGTTTCTAGAAGCTGCAACTGCGTCTGAAAACAGGCATTATGCGAATGGCGTTACTTCTCGGCCAAAAACTGCGAAAAAGGGTACAGAATTCCTTCCAACTCAACAGCGAATAAATGCAAATATCAGCACCGCCACCTGCTGTCCGCATCGACCAACCAACCTCATGACGATAATGCCAGAGACGTCGTAAAGGTGGCACCAGTTGATTCACCGCCGATACTGCCGCCTGTTCCTGTCATACAGCATACCTAACTAAACCATCTCCAACTTGTAACTTCTATGGAACACAGAGGGCCCCAAAATGCCTGGTTCCCTGGACCCAATTGTACCACCCAGAATTCTGTCTCCCTCTCCCCCCAGAGGCCTCCAACCACTACTCGCCACAGATTCACAGCCTCACCCAATAGAGTGATATTGGGAATTACCTCGCTAACAAAGTTTTAAGTATACTTATGGCTGTGACGAACGATATATCATACCAGTCTACTCCAGTACTACAAACAGATGAGATCCGGACGTCAATCCTAAATATGTTGACCCCGTTCCTTTCCACCAAAATGGCTTATAAAATCATCCATTGGAAACAAAGATCGCTAAAGCCAAGAGAAAGACAGCCTTCGAAATTTTCTTGTAGAAACTATTGAATACATTTGTTTCGTCATCGAAACATGGTTAAAACCGAACGAACAGTGCTCACTCCTGGGCTACTCCGGCATTATAAAAGAGAGAGATTATGGCTAAGGAGGTGCAGCGTCAAAAAGGATCTCCACGTGAATTTGGTCACAACGTACAATGCACCTAATGACAAAATGCCCATACAACCGTATATAACAATCATTGCCGCCCTTTTCTGCTGGGTGACTGTAATGGCCATCACACACTTTGGCGCTGCAGAAATGCCAACGCTATGTGAAAAATACCAGTGGTTGTACTATATTCGGAAAACCTTATACTACTAAATAATGGTTCACCCACACGAATAGTCCACGCAAATGTGTTAACGACGGCAGTGGACCTGAACATAACATCCTCGTCATTGTCTACGGAACAACAGTGGAAGCCAGACCGAATACTTTAGGTTCGGAACACTTGTCAGTTCAAATCACAATACATGCACACCCTACGGAGATGGTCAAACTCGCAGTCATCTGAGTATGGAACACAAACAATGTCAACTGGAGCCTATACAAAACACGACTGGAAAAGAAACTGGAATAGATCATCATTAGATTAGAGTAGATTTACTTTCATTCCAATAGATCCACAGTGAGGAGGTCCTAAAGGATGCAGAACATTTCAGAAAAACAATAATACATGACAAATATTTACAACTGAAACAAATAAGCTAATGTACCTTCAACAGGTCCCAAGTGGAATTATCGTCTTTTTTTTAATGAACACTACATGAAAAAATCATTTCAAACACTCATTTACTAAGATCGCATTAATACACTTAATTTAAAATAACAAAATCTTTTTTATTTATAAGCTAATAAACATATAATAGAGCTACTGCAATACTTACATACAATGAACTCTTTACTGCACTAAAATGGTGCAGAAGTTTGATTGTACTTACACACACACACACACACACACACACACACACACACACACACACACACACACTTACTTACATTGAGCACATTACTTTACTGAAATAGTGCAGAAGTTATATTGTACTTATACACACACATACACTTATTTACAATGAACACATTACTGCACTGAAGTGCATAGTCCAGTCTTATTAAATGTGGGCATAGAACTTCCACTGATGCAATCAGTCAAGAAGCCAAGATGAAACTTTAGAAAAGCAATTTGGGCAACATATAAAAGATAAATTGATACCAACATACGGTTTATTCCAGCAAAGAGAGACAATTGTGCAAGATTTACTGGCCATATAAAAGCGACGGCGAAGAGAAACATACCAAGGGGATATAGAAAGCAGTACATAACATGCTGGAACTCTGAAACTGCAGGACTGTACAGAGAATACCAGGAAACAAGTAACCCACAACTACGAAGCCAATTGCTAGAGTCGCTCAATGAGCAAAGAAAGAAAAGATGGGAAGAAACCACCGCAAATATGAACTTCACGCATTCTAGTAGGCAAAGTTGGTCATTATTAAGACGCCTGGGGGCGGCTACTCATACACCATCCCCGAAACCACCAATATCACCAAACCAGTTTGCCTCATATATGAAAGAGAGAGCTGAAAATGTAATGTTGACTCAAGAGAATAGAACATCCGTTATGGAGTCACTCAAAGAAGTAAAGAGCACCCTACAAGAAAACAGACAGTTTTCATAACCTTTTACTATCAGGGAGGTAAACAAAGGTATAAAAACCCTCAAACTACGGAAAGCAGCTGGAGCTGATAATGTATTTCCTGAATTTATAAAAAATCTGGCACCAATAGGAAGAACCTGGCTTAAAGACTACTTCAATGACATACAAAAAACTGGAGATATATAGAAAGGAATTTGAATGTCTCTTACTCTGGCCATCCTCAAACCATGGAAATCTGGTGAAAACCCTGCAAACTCCCGCCCAATGGCATTATTGAGCATTTGCTATAAGTTGCTGGAGAGACTGATCTACAATAAGATAAACCCAACGATAGACAAACACCTGCATCACGAACAATCCGGATTCAGAACTAAGCGAAGTTGCTGCGAACAAGTATTAGCCCTCACATCATACACAAAATCGAGATTCTAAAAAGGATTGAAAACATCAGCAGTCTTTGTCGACCTCAGTGCAGCTTATGATATGGCATGGATAGATTGTCTTATCATGAAATCTTCCAACATGATTCCATGCTTGAAATTGAGAAACCTGTTGGAAAAATTGCTGAAAGTCTGATACTTCAAAGTAAACCTGCGGTCACAAAGCAGCAAGACAAAAAGAATAAAAAACAGACTCCCCCAAGGATCTGTATTGGCTCCACTGCTTTCTAATGTTTACATCAGTGACATGATAGACACTAAGTCAAGTAAGTTTTGCTACGCTGATGACATGGCTATAGCTACTCAAAGAAAATGGCTGGAAGTTGGTCAAAGAACTCTAACTGCTGACCTAGAAATACTGAACCAGTACTACAAAAAATGGAGACTGTGCCCAAACTCAAATAAAACAGAGACCTGCGCCTTCCATTTAAATAACAGACTAGCAGACAGAGAACTAAATATTACTTTCTGCGGAAAACAAATTAAACATAACAAATTTCCCAAATATTTAGACATAACTCTTGACAGGTCACTTACCTTCAAGAAACACCTGGAACTAACTAGCCAGAAATTGAGAACCCGAAGTAACATCATCCAGAGATTAGCAGGTACCACATGGGGAGCGGATGCAAATACACTACGTGTTGCAGCAATATCACACGTCTATTCCGTGGCAGAGTACTGTGCCCCTGTGTGGAGTACGAGTGCCCATGTAAAAAAGATTGACGCCCAGATCAATGAAGCCATGAGGACAATAACAGGGACACTAAAGTCAACACCTCTAGAATTTCTTCATTTCCTCTTAAACATCACTCCGCCTGAGATCCGTAGACAGCAGGAGACAATTCAGGAATGGCAAAAAATAAATCATGCACATAAGGCAAGAGTACTACCGATACACCAAGTACTAGATGACCGCTGTCGATATCGCCTTAAATCAAAAGCGCCAATATGGGAAGACAGAACACTTGCCAAAGGAAATACCTATGACTGCCTCAAATCCTGGAAAACCAAGTGGAACCATAATGACATTAACCAACGCAATATGGAGGACCCCAGCCAGCAACTCCCAGGAATGCAGCTTCCTCGTAAAATCTGGTGCCAGCTTAACCATGTGAGAACTGGACACGCGAGAACTAAATCCATGCTGTACAAATGGGGCGCCAATGATAACCCATTGTGTGACTGTGAACCTGATTAACAAACATTAGAACATATAGTGCAAGATTGCCCACTGCAAAGATTCTGTGGTGACTGGAGAGACTTCGTGACTGCTGCCATTAAATGGCTATCACATTTGGACATAACTTTTTGACGAATTGTACTGTGATAATATTTCAACTTTGCTCAGATTTAATAATGACAGGTGTTTGTTCTGTTTATATTATTACGTATGTGTGTATATGTATATCTGTATTTATATGTTATGTAAATTTACGATGTCAATACCGCACTTGCACTGGTAAAGCCATACGATAAATAATAAATAAATAAACTGCGCTGAAGTGGTGCAGAAGTTAGATTGTGGTTCTACTGAGTAGTACATCAATGGAGTAGAAGGAGTTGGCCACCAATAAATCCTTTAGGCTTCTCTTAAACTGAATTTCATTGGTTGTTAAGCTTCTTATGGCTGCTGGCAAGTTATTGAAAATGTGTGTTCCTGAATAATGCACACCTATTTGCACAAGAGTAAGTGACTTAAAATCCTTGTGAAGATTATTCTTATTTCTAGTATTGATTCCATTAACTGAGCTGTTGCTTTGAAAAAGTGATGTACTTTTAATTACAAATTTAACTAAGGAACAAATATATTGGGAAGCAGTAGTTAATACCTCTCGTTCCCTAAACAGGCTTCTGCATGATGTTCTTCAGTTCACACCACATATAACTCTTATTGGACGTTTTTGTGCCCGGAAAACTTTGGCTTGGCTTGATGAATTACCCAAAAAAAATCCTGTATGACATTATGGAATGAAATTGATTATAGTATCCCAGCTTTTTCATTTTTATATCCCCTATGTCTGACACAATTCGCATTGTAAATAGGTATTTGTTAAGACACTTCAGCAGTTCTGTGGTGTGCACCTCTCAGGTGAATTTATTATCAAACTGTAATCCCTAGAGGCCGGCCTGGCTGGCCGAGCGGTTCTAGGCGCTACAGTCTGGAACCGCGCGACCGCTACGGTCGCAGGTTAGAATCCTGCCTCGGGCATAGATGTGTGTGATGTCTTTAGGTTAGTTAGGTTTAAGTAGTTCTAAGTTCTAGGGGACTGATGACCACAGAAGTTAAGTCGCATAGTGCTCAGAGCCATTTGTAATCCCAAGAATTTAACGCTGTCTACCTCTTGTATCTGCTTGTCATCGTATGTTGGACATATACTCGTGAGAAACCCCTTACAATTCTGATCTGCATGTAGTGTGCTTTTTCAAAGTTTAGTGACAAAGAATTGGCTGGGAACCAGTGATTAATGTCCACAAATATTTTACTAGCCGATCTTTCTAAGACTGCACATGATTTGTATCATCCGCAAACAAAACAAACTTGGCATCTGGTAATGTTGCTCATGAAAGGTCACTAATATACACAAGAAAAAGTAAGGGCCCTAAGACAGAACCTTGTGGGACGCCATATGTAATTAGTTCCCAGTTGGATGATGTTAGATAGCTTAATACATGTCTCTTTCTTAATAACACCCTTTGTTTCCTGCCAGACATGTCTGATTTGAACCATTTTACAGCATTTCCTGTTACACCATAATATTGTAATTTACTTAAAAGGATATTCTGATTTACACAGTCAAATGCCTTTGACAGATCACAAAATATACCAGTTGTTTGCAATTTTTTGTCTAATGAATTAATTACATTTTCACTGTAAGTGTAGATAGCCATCTCAGTATCAGAACCCTTTAGAAATCCGGACTGCGACTTTGACAGTATGTTATTTGTGATAATATGATTATAAAACTGATTGTATATTACCTTTTCTAAAAATTTTGTGAATGCTTGCAAAAGTGAAATTGGACGGAAATGTGATGCTATTACTTTATCTCCCTTCTTAAACAGTGGCTTAACTTCAGCATATTTCAACCACTCAGGAAATATTCCACTATAAACGACTGGTCACACAGATAGCTTAGTATGTTACTTAACTCAGAATCACACTGTTTAATTAACTTTGTTGATATTTCCTCATACCCACTAGATTTTCTTTTATTGTAAAGGTTTTATGATGGGCAATACTTCTGCTGGGGTAGAGTGGGTCAAATTCTTAATATGGAAGTTACTAGAAAAGTCAGGTCTGAGGTTTCCATAGCAGCATCTACAGAAACTTACTACCTCATTTTTTCAGTAACAGTTATAAAATGTTTGTTAAGAAGTCCTGCAACACTATACACATCTGCCACCAATGTATCATTTACTCTTAATGCTATTTGTCCCTCTTCATGTCTGGTTCTACCGGTCTCCTCCTTCACTCTATCCCAGACTGTCTTTATTTAGTTATCTGATATGACTATCATCTCCTTGTGATATATTTGCTTTGATGTACGTATTACAGTCTTTCATATTTTGCAGTATTTCTTGTAATGTGCTATAGCATCAACAACAGAACTGTTTCGGATTGAAAGATACAGTTTTCTTTTTGTTTTAGAAGATACCTCCATTCGTTGAGTTATCCATGACTTTGCTCTAACCTTGGTGAGTTTTTGTGGGAAAACAGTGTTCAGACATGGTAAACACTTTATTAGTAAAAGTGTTATATTTTTCATTCATTCCATGTGCACTGTCTACATCTACATCTACATCCATACTCCGCAAGCCACCTGACGGTGTGTGGCGGAGGGTACCTTGAGTACCTCTATCGGTTCTCCCTTCTATTCCAGTCTCGTATTGTTCGTGGAAAGAAGGATTGTCGCTATGTCTCTGAGTGGGCTCCAATCTCTCTGATTTTATCCTCATGGTCTCTTCGCGATATATAAGTAGGAGGGAGCAATATACTACTTGACTCTTCGGTGAAGGTATGTTCTCGAAACATCAACAAAAGCCCATACCGAGCTACTGAGCATCTCTCCAGCAGTCTACCACTGGAGTTTATCTATCATCTCTGTAACGCTTTCGGCATTGCTAAATGATCCTGTAACGAAGCGCGCTGCTCTCCGTTGGATCTTCTCCATCGCCTCTATCAACCCTATCTGGTTCGGATCCCACACTGGTGAGCAGTATTCAAGCAGTGGACGGACAAGTGTACTGTAACCCAGTTCCTTTGTTTTCGGATTGCATTTCCTTCTTCCAACGAATTATAGTCTGATATCTGCTTTACCGACGATCAACTTTATGTGATCATTCCATTTTAAATCACTCCTAATGCGTACTCCCAGATAATTTATGGAATTAACTGCTTCCAGTTGCTGACCTGCTATATTGATATTGAAGCTAAATGATAAGGGATCTTTCTTTCTATGTATTCGCTGCACACTACACTTGTCTACATTGAGACTCAATTGCCATTCCCTGCCCCTTGCGTCAATTCACTGTAGATCCTCCTGCATTTCAGTACAATTTTCCATTGTTACAACCTCTAGATGTACCACAGCATCATCCGCAAAAAGCCTCAGTGAATTTCCGATGTTATCCACAAGGTCATTTATGTATATTGTGAATAGGAACAGTCTTAAAACACTCCCCTGCGGCACACCTAAAATCACTCTTACTTCGGAAGACTTCTCTCCATTGAGAATGACGTGCTGCGCTCTGTTATCTAGGAACTCTTAAATCCAATCACGCAACTGGTCTGATAGTCCATATGCTCTTCCTTTGTTAATTAAACGACTGTGTGGAAGTGTATCGAACGCCTTGCGGAAGTCAAGAAACACGACATCTACCTGGGAACGTGTGTCTATGGCCCTGTGAGACTCGTGGACGAATAGCGCGAGCTGGGTTTCACAGGATCGTATTTCTCGAAACCCTTTCTGATTTCTACAGAGTAGATATCTAGTCTCCAGAAAAGTCATTATACTCGTACATAATACGTGTTCCATAATTCTACAACTGATAGACGTTAGAGATATTGGTCTATAGTTTTGCACATCTGTTTGACGTCCTCTCTGGAAAACGAGGATGACCTGCTCCCTTTTCCAATCCTTTGGAACGCTACGCTCCTCTAGAGACCTACGGTACATCGCTGCAAGGAGGGGGGAAAGTTCCTTCGCGTATTCTGTGTAAAATCGAACTGGTCCAGTGGCCTTTCCTCTTTTGAGCGATTTGAATCGTTTCTCTAACCCTCTGTCGTCTATTCCGATATCTACCGTTTTGTCATCTGTGCGACAGTCTAGAGAAGGAACTACAGCGCAGTCTTCCTCTGTGAAACTGCTTTGGAAATATACATTTAGTACTTCGGCCTTTAGTGTGTCATCCTCTGTTTCAGTACCATTTTGGACACAGATTGCCTGGACATTTTGTTTTGATCCATCTACCGCTTCGACATAAGACCAAAATTTCTAAGGGTTTTCTGCCAAGTCAGTACATAGAACTTTACTTTGGCATTCATTGAGCACCTCTCTCATAGGCCTCCTCACACTATATTTCGCTTTGCGTAATTTTTGTTTGTCTGCAAGGCTTTGACTATATTTATGTTTGCTGTAAAGTTCCCTTTGCTTCCGATGCAGTTTTATATTTAGGTTGTTCTACCACGGTGGCTCTTTTCCATTTCTTACGATCTTGCTTCGCGCATACTCATCTAATGCATATTGTACGATGGTTTTGAACTTTGTCCACTGATCCTCAAGACTCTCTGTACTTGAGACAAAATTTTTGTGTTGAGCCGTCAAGTACTCTGAAATCTGCTTTTTGTCACTTTTGCTAAACAGAAAAATCTTCCTACATTTTTTTATATTTCTATTTACTGCTGAAATCATTGAAGCAGTAACCACTTTATGATCGCTGATTCCCCGTTCTGCGTTAACTGTTTCAAATAGTTCGGGTTCGTTTCTCACCAGAAGGTCTAATATGTTATTGCCACGAGTCGGTTCTCTGTTTAACTGCTCAAGGTAGTTTTCAGATAAAGCACTTAAAAAAATTGCACTGGTTTCTTTGTCCCTGCTGCACGTCATAAACGTTTGAGTCTCCCAGTCTATATCCGGCAAATTAAAATCTCCACCCAGCACTATAACGTGGAGGGGAAATCTACTCGAAATATTTTCCAAATTTTCCTTCAGGTGCTCTGCCACAACAGCTGCTGAGCCAGGGGTCCTATAGAGACATTCAATTACTATGTTTGAGCCTGCTTTAACCGTGACCAAAGTATCTCCGTCAATTGCTTTCGATACTATTACACTTTTTATCGCTATAAACACGCCTCCCCCTTCACTGTCCAGCCTCTCTCTGCGGTATACATTCCAATCTGAGTTTAGAAATTCATCACTGTTTACATCTGGTTTCAGCCAACTTTCTGTCCCTAGTACTATGTGGGCATTGTGACCGCTTATTAATGAGAGCGGCTCTGGGACCTTTCTATAGACGCTCCTGCAGTTTTCCTTTACCACATTAAAATTGTTATTCCCTGTTGCGTTTTGCCTACTACTACCTTGCCGCGTCTCAGGAGGCGTGTCTTTTCGGGCCTAGGTAGGGAATTCTCTAACCTAAAAAACCCACATGTCCACTCCATACGTACTCCGCTACCCTCGTAGCCGCTTCCTGTGTGTAGTGCACGCCAGTACCTTTTCAGGGCGACCCTGCATATCTCTACCCGATAGCGGAGGTCGAGAAATTTGCACTCCAGATCTCCGCAAAATCGTCTGAGCCTCTGGTTTAGCCTTCCACTCGGCTCCAAACCAGAGCACCGCGATCGGTTCTGGGAACGATACTACAAATAGTTAGGTCAGATTCCACCCCACGATCGAGGCTTTCCGCCTTCACCAACTCCGCCAACAGCCTGTATGAACTGAGGATGACCTCTGAGCCCAGACGGCAGGAGTCAATGGTACCGACATGAGCAACAATTTGCTGTCAGGTGCACCCAGTGCTCTCTGTCGCGGCCGGCAGGGCCTCCTCCACATCTCGGACGAGACTCCCCGGCAAGCAGACAGAGTAAACACTGGCCTTCTTCCCTGACCTTCCCGCTATTTCCCTAAGGGGCTCCACCACCCGCCTAACGTTGGAGCTCCCAATCACTAATGAACCCCTCCCCCCATGTGCCTGATCGGACCTTGCTGAAGGAGCGGCCACATGTCCACTCACAGGCAGAGCGGGCGATGCCACACGGCCAGCCTCCACATTGACCCTCCGTCTCGTGCGCCGCGAACGCCGCTGAACCCGCCACTCCCCTTGGGGAGAGGGTGGCCCAACCGCGCCCGGTACCCGCGAAGATGTCTCGACAGCAGGGACCGTGGGTGAAGCATGTAACACCTGGGGTGTACCATGTGACGCACCAGAATCCCCACTGCCGCTACACTCCGAGGCAGCAGCCTGAAGACGGCTGACCGCGGCCATCAACACGTTCAGCTGTTCGCAAACAGTGGCCAGCTCTTCCTGCGTCCGTACACAGCAGTCACACATTGTATACATCCTAAGAAATCAATTTACTGTAGAGAGTTAATCAACTTTTAACTAGACTACTAATTCACTAAAGGCGGCTGATAGCTGACTAAACTGTGCTTACTAGACACTTATTGTTGAAAACAATGAAAATAGCACTACCTGTCTCTGGACTGTATTCAAAACATACACTAGCACTACAGGCACTACAGCTGACTAAAGGGACTCTCTCTGACTATATTCTAAACAAACACGAAATCTATGGATCACTATTACTAGCACTCCAAAATTAAAGCTTCCTAAAAGCAAAATCACACGTAAGAAGAAGTGACAAGTAAGAAAAATACAGTTAATATTTAAATTAATGTAGCTCGCTGCACAGCAGAAGTGACGCAGACGGCAATTACGATGACACTGTCCTGAGTGATAAAATACCAGCGGTTATAAGGTTCAGAAAAGACGTTTTCTTAGGGTAGGGAGGACAGAAGGAAACCAAGTTTTAAGGGAGGTTAGGATTGAGACAAACTGTAAACATCATTCCAGTGAATGTCTCTGAGGAGTGTCCTAAAATAACCGATTTTTGGTTTATTGATCACCCTCTTGAGCTCAGATTTAACAGATATTATATCCAGATCAGTATTAACATTTAACAGAAGTAACTGCATGTCATGGTCTGAGAGGTCATTGACTATTGGTTTTGTAATACAATTTTTTTCATTGGACTTTTCTATGAAGATATTATCAATGGCTTTTTGTGAGCAACTGGCTACCCTAGTGGGGAACTTTACAGTGGGCATTAACTACTTAATGTTACTAACTCAAATAAGTTCTCATTGGAAGAGTATTTAAGGAAATGTAAATTGAAGTCACCAGCAACCACAATTTCTTTGTTTTTGGTTGTTAAACGGACCAGTACAACTACAAGGTGGTTTATGAGCAGACTTAAGTTTCTGCAGGAGCTAGATGTACACTTAATATTATGAAAGATTTTTGGTGAAATTCCACTTCTGTTGCACGTGCTTCCATATGCTGTTCTAGGCAAAATTTATGAATGTCTATGTTCTTAAATTTATGACAGTTCCTGATGAATGTGGCAATTCCTCCTTTCTCCATTTCTGCTGTACAAAAGGGAGATGCTAACCTAAATCCTGTAACACTTAAAAGTTCTGTACCAGTGGTCACATGATGTTCAGAGGGTCGGATTATGTCAGCTGCGTTTGAGGACTCTAATTCATCTATGCAGATAATTAATTCATTAATTTTATTACTCATTCCTCGAATATTTTGATGCAATAAAGACGGCTGACATTTCACATTGATGAGTTAAACTGGGTGTAGCTGCATGAAATGTCTGCTGACTGTGAAAATTCTTAACCAGTAAGCTGATGTAATAAGCTAGAATTGTGTGTTTTGGTTTCTTTCTCAAACTGAAGGTTTGTCTCAAACCGAACCTCCCTTAAAACTCGGTTTCTTTCTGTCCTCCATACCCTAAGAAAGGGTCTTTTCTGAACCCTATAACCACTGGTATTTTATCACTCAGGACAGTGCCTCCGCTCTTTAACTTTACTGCTATTTCACAGACACTTTACCATTCCCTTTCCCGTTGAGTTGAAGGCCTTGCCTAGTATAATCTCACCTATTGAGAGAATCAACAGAAACCACCCCAACGTTTGACCCGGCACCTGACATAAGCAGCCTTTCATCGAAGCTGAAGATCCCAAAAGAGACTATGGGGTCTTGCTATCGATTATCAATGAAGCAGGGAAGTCTCAACACCTTAAAAAGGACATAAGCTGACTACTCATCCTTCGTTATCTTCTTGGAGGGATTCAGAATGTGACGCAGTCGTCAAGGAACGAAGGGAGGCACTGAAATAATGCAAAACTCACTCTAATGATATGAACTTTCTTGCTCTTATGAAAACACAAGCTACACCCAAGAAATTATTCATGTACAAAAAAATATCATGTCAAAATTTCTGCACTGGATTGTGCTAACAAGGGAACCTCCCCATCGCACCCCCCTCAGATTTAGTTTTAAGTTGGCACAGTGGATAGGCCTTGAAAAACTGAACACAGATCAATTGAGAAAACAGGAAGAAGTTGTGTGGAACTGTGAAAAAATAAAGAAAATATACAAACCGAGTAGTTCATGGGAAGATAGGCAACATCAGGGACATTTGAATCGCAGGAGCGCCGTGGTTTCGTGGTAACGTGAGTGGCTGCGCAACGAAAGGTCCTTAGTTCAAATCTTCCATCGAGTGAAAAGAAAACTTTATTTTCAGTTCATGTGACAAACTCTTATGTTTTCATCACTTTTTTGGGAGTGATTATCACATCCACAAGAAAACCTATATCGGGCAAGGTAGAAGAATCTTTTTACCCATTCACCAAGTGTACAAGTTAGGTGGGTCGGCAACATATTCCTGTCATGTGACGCACATGCCGTCACCAGTGTCGTATAGAATATATCAGACGTGTTTTCCTGTGGAGGAATAGGTTGCCCTATGACCTTGCGATCAAATGTCTTCGGTTCCCATTGGAGAGGCACGTCCTTTCGTCTACTAATCGCACGGTTTTGCGATGCGGTCGCAAAATACAGACACTAAACTTATTACAGTGAACAGAGACATCAATGAACGAACGGACAGATAATAACTATGCAAAAATAAAGAAACTAAAATTTTCACTCGAGGGAAGACTTCAACCAAGAACCTCTCGTTCTGCAGCTGCTCACTCTACCACGGGACCACGGCGCTCCTGAGCTCTTATTTTCCATGATGTTACTTATGTCGCCCATGGACTACTCAGTTTGTATATTTTGCTCATTTTTTCACAGTTCCACACAACTTCTTCCTGTTTTCTCAATTGATCTGTGTTCAGTTTATCAAGGCCTATCCACTGTGCCAACTTATAACTAAATCTGAGGGGGGTGCGATGGGGAGGTTCCCTTGTAAGAAACATAAATAACTAGGATTTGGAATGCGATAAGGAAAATAAAAGTCGGTTTCACAATGTAGATGTACACTCTCCACCAACCGACGTACTATTAGAATCTTTCTTACGTATGGTACCTGAACCCGAAGTAGTGGACAAGGAAGATGAGGTGGAATACGAGGAGAACAACAGTGTCATCACACAACCTTTTTCAGTGCAAGAACTCCAGATTGTGCTCTCTCAAGAGGAAGGTGCTGCACCTAGCAGGTATTGCCCAGTGCTACGACACATCCCACACAGATTCAGCGGTCCTGCTGCTCAAAATTTACTTAGTGTATGGACACAAAAATCAAAATCTAGTCTCTAAAAATATATCCTGTCGTCCCCATCCACGAATAGGGAAAAGTATGTGGTAAACAGTTGTCATGCCAGCCTGTCACCTTACTATCGCATTCGGCGAATGTAATTAAAAGGATTATTAATCAGTGCTTAGAGTGATGGTGTGTATAACAGAAAATATTACCGGAAAGACAACTTGGGTTTCAAAAAGGAAAAAAGACAACTCAAATATTCGGCCGCGTTCAGCTAAATTTCTCTCGGAATAATTATGTAATAATTGCTTTCATAGACTTGGCCAAAACATACGACAAGACTTGTCAGTCTTAGTGACAAAGTCGGAGAATCTACAGATTGCAAACCGAGCCATGCATATCATTCTAAGCTCTCTAGCCAATGTGAAGACAATCGTTTTGCAACGCGGAACTACACTGGGACCCAGAGAAACTAGCAGAGGGCTCTCACAGAAGTCAGTCTTGGCTGCCTTATTTTTCACTCTCTATACTGGAGACTTTCACGAACTCTTTGACAGTGAGATCCAAATACTAAAATATGCAGGCGATGTATGCATATATTCCGAAGACAGCATTGTTTAGTCCTCTCAACTGGAAATGCACACTGATCGCATAAGCCTGCGTGAGTAGTCTCCAGAAAGTTCCTTCGATATGTTTGCTAGCAAATCTACTCTTATGATCTTTGTACGCTATAGGGTTCCACTTCCTCTAAAAGATGCAAATGGGGCAATATATTTCTCCAGTCGTGAAAACGACTCAGTATCTTTGGATGGTTATTGATGATAAACTAAGATGGGCCTCTCATATCCGGCATAATATTACCAAATATAAAAAAGCTTGCACTCTCTTCATAGCTACGACTGGAGGATGATTGGGCTGTGATCGGCGGACAGCGATGACCAGCCGCTACTAAGAATACACTTTTGATTACGGGCACCTATGCTACAGATCAGCATCAGACAGCTTCAGAGACTCTACACTACGCAGTACAAAACCTTGCGTATGGTTACCGGGGGAGAGGTGGAGGGGGATGGGGGTTCATGGAAAGTTCTACTAACACATTACAGGGAATGAACTACTGTTAAGGTTGCGACAAATATTCCTCTGCAAGAAATTCCTCCTGCTCCTCTGAACACGTACGAATTCCTTAACAAAAGAATCCGGCAGTTAACATCGTATTGTGTGTGTGCGGGTGTTACTGGATAAATAAGCATCATCCAGTAGTCGCAGCTGAATGCATGGCGATGCATGCATTAAGACACTAGGTGTGGGAAAGTCCTTCAGTGCCGCACAATAACAGACCATATGAAATTCAACGGATTGGGGCCATGACTAATTAAACGTTTCAGATTCAGGACCGAACTAAAGCTTGGCTTTAGTGGATGCGCTCCTGAGGGATATCGTGCCATACTCTGTCGAATTGACACGTCGAGTTGAGCTGGTTGGAGGACCCTGCCCGTAATACTCCTAACGTTCGCAGCTGGGTAGAGCTCCGGTGACCTTGATGGCAAAGGTATGGTTTGGCAGGCACGAAGACAAGCAGTAGAAACTCTTGCAGTGTGAGGCCGAGCATTATCTTCCTGAAATGTAAGCCCAGGATGTGATGATCAGCGGACACTGCTACACAGAAGCCATAAATATCTAGATCTAGGATCCTGCAGTTGGCTCTAATGAGAACTTCTGAAACAATGAGTCTCTATTCCTCGAGGGTAGGTGTCAGTGGGATTAAGACGTGCAGCATTCAGTGTGGCATAACAGTTAACGTCGCTAGCTGTCGTGCTGTACGTCGCCATTTCAAACTCGACCATCACTAAATATTTTTTATTTAGTATTTACCGTTTGTGGAAGCTTCTCTAAATATCTTACACTTATAATGTTTGTATATTCCGGAATTCTCGATGTTTGTATAAATTTCAGGACTCTCGGTCTACGACTTCTATTCTGGCGAAACGTTTGTGTTCGCAATTAACATCCTTTGCTGCTAAGCTTTGTACTTCATTAACTACCTTGCTTTCGGATTTGGATTTGATCCTCGTTACTACGTAAAGCATCACGGACAAGGAAGAGGAGATGAAGGAAGATGAGATAGGGGATAAGACATTGCAAGAATAATTTTACTGAGTACTGGAAAATATTAGTCGAAACATGGGCGCTGGAGTAACTGACATTCACTCAGAATTATTGAGATCTAAATCACAGAAAGCCCTACCTAAATTATTCCACCAGGCATACAAAATCTATGGGAGAGCCGAAATGCTACCTGACTTCATAATGACTATAACATTTGTAGTTAGAAAAATTTCAAGTTCTAAGAGCTGGAAATATTAGTTTAACAATTCTTAATTGCAGATCTCTGACACGTATAACTTACTGCAGAATGAAAAACCTGGTAGAAGCCAACCTCGGGGTGGATCATTTTGTGTTCTGGAGACATATAGAATAGGACCAGAACAGAATAGTAACTGCGATACCGTTTCCTTATTTACAACTGCATATAGTAAATTACTGTAGTACGTTAGTGGTCTGCTAATTTACATTCTCCATACATGAATAGCATTTCTCCTTTCTTTTTGTTGGCGTACACTACACCTCCACAGGCGGTCAACTGAGGATGGTTGACTGAATGACCGGTGTGCGTCTTCGTTGAGTTTCCATTTGTTTGCTGTCAGCTCCATTAAGTGGACGAGTGACGTTACCCAAGGTTCCCGTAGTGTGTTCTAGTACAGGATAGTAAACGCCAGTTTTGTGTTACGTTTTTAATATTGTCATGTTTACGAGAACGGTAGTGCGTAGCTTCTTTCTGAAGATTTCTTGAGCAGGGAAACTGGGTTATCAAATAAATGATTTAGGGTGATATTTAAGAAAAGATGCTATGGTTTTCCTATCTTCGTAAAGAACAAAGTTGTAAGAAAAGTAATCTCGTTGGTTAACGTCCTCCTGGTAACAAAACAACTAATATATACACTCCTGGAAATTGAAATAAGAACACCGTGAATTCATTGTCCCAGGAAGGGGAAACTTTATTGACACATTCCTGGGGTCAGATACATCATATGATCACACTGACAGAACCACAGGCACATAGACACAGGCAACAGAGCATGCACAATGTCGGCACTAGTACAGTGTATATCCACCTTTCGCAGCAATGCAGGCTGCTATTCTCCCATGGAGACGATCGTAGAGATGCTGGATGTAGTCCTGTGGAACGGCTTGCCATGCCATTTCCACCTGGCGCCTCAGTTGGACCAGCGTTCGTGCTGGACGTGCAGACCGCGTGAGACGACGCTTCATCCAGTCCCAAACATGCTCAATGGGGGACAGATCCGGAGATCTTGCTGGCCAGGGTAGTTGACTTACACCTTCTAGAGCACGTTGGGTGGCACGGGATACATGCGGACGTGCATTGTCCTGTTGGAACAGCAAGTTCCCTTGCCGGTCTAGGAATGGTAGAACGATGGGTTCGATGACGGTTTGGATGTACCGTGCACTATTCAGTGTCCCCTCGACGATCACCAGTGGTGTACGGCCAGTGTAGGAGATCGCTCCCCACACCATGATGCCAGGTGTTGGCCCTGTGTGCCTCGGTCGTATGCAGTCCTGATTGTGGCGCTCAACTGCACGGCGCCAAACACGCATACGACCATCATTGGCACCAAGGCAGAAGCGACTCTCATCGCTGAAGACGACACGTCTCCATTCGTCCCTCCATTCACGCCTGTCGCGACACCACTAGAGGGGGGCTGCACGATGTTGGGGCGTGAGCGGAAGACGGCCTAACGGTGTGCGGGACCGTAGCCCAGCTTCATGGAGACGGTTGCGAATGGTCCTCGCCGATACCCCAGGAGCAACAGTGTCCCTAATTTGCTGGGAAGTGGCGGTGCGGTCCCCTACGGCACTGCGTAGGATCCTACGGTCTTGGCGTGCATCCGTGCGTCGCTGCGGTCCGGTCCCAGGTCGACGGGCACGTGCATCTTCCGCCGACCACTGGCGACAACATCGATGTACTGTGGAGACCTCACGCCCCACGTGTTGAGCAATTCGGTGGTACGTCCACCCGGCCTCCCGCATGCCCACTATACGCCCTCGCTCAAAGTCCGTCAACTGCACATACGGTTCACGTCCACGCTGTCGCGGCATGCTACCAGTGTTAAAGACTGCGATGGAGCTCCGTATGCCACGGCAAACTGGCTGACACTGACGGCGGCGGTGCACAAATGCTGCGTAGCTAGCGCCATTCGACGGCCGACACCGCGGTGCCTGGTGTGTCCGCTGTGCCGTGCGTGTGATCATTGCTTGTACAGCCCTCTCGCAGTGTCCGGAGCAAGTATGGTGGGTCTGACACACCGGTGTCAATGTGTTCTTTTTTCAATTTCCAGGAGTGTAAATTGTTGATTATCTCCGGTAACCAGCCACAAAATGATTATAGGTTACTTTATTCAAAAAGTACCGTTATCAGTTTCGAACGTATGTAATTTATCTTCTGGCGCGCTTCATACACTCTTCAAAACATATTATGCGTTGATTTGCCAGTGAGTAACCTTAGGATAATCAATAATTCAGTGTTACAAAAGTGTAGTGATCATCGTTGTCCTGCAGAATTATGAAACTCACGTGAAATATCCATCCGGAACCTTTTTTTCACACTTTTCCTACAGCGAATCATGTTCGTGAGGTTGGTGTATTTTCACAAAAACATTCGCCGTAACTATTACCTTAATCAGCAGAGTGAGTTGGCTAGTATTGCTTTCCTGAAAAACTTCGGAATATAATTATCTCTCTACAACTGTCTGCAGATCAAGTAACTAATTTTACAATAAATGTTTTGTAATGATGTATACGACGCTGCGTGCCCAACGGAAGGTAAAATTTTATAATGTATCTAGTATAGTCCATGCTTCCTTTCCCTAAACGACGTATCTCCATAATGTAACACTGTATCCTATTTCTATAACACACATGTGCAGCTTAACACTCCGTACTCGTTTCCTCGTGTTGTGAGTCAGAACATGTTGTGTGCACTGAAAATTTGTTTTGTTAAAAAAAGTGTCTAATAATGCAAATAAACGTGTGTGGTTCTGAAAATACAAAAAAAAAAACATGAAGAGTATGATTCGCTGGAAGGAAACTGAAAACAATTGTTCTAGACGAACATTTTACGTTAACGCAAGTCCGTGGCGCAACCATCTTTATCGCAAGTTTGTAGTAGTGAATGACCGATTAATCTAGGAAACGTTACCACCAACCGAAAGAAAAGAAGTCACCTGTTGATTAAGCGTATAAAATAGAAACCGGACAAGGTACTTTATGAATAAAGTAACTTAAAACTAATTTATAGCTGGTTGCTGTACACCATCAGCAATTTATTTTGCATAACAGCGACCGTCTCCAACCATGTGTGTAATTGACAATATTGTATTAACAACATATGATTGATATATTTTTTCTTTGGTTCTGGACACAGTTATTTGGGGTGATGAAGGTAAATGGGGCTACCTATGTATTAATCTACATAATTATGTTGTAGGGAAGTCTTTCTTTTAACGAATGAAAAAATATGTAGTTCTGCTCATATATCTATACTTTAGTGTGTTTCATTCAATTATGCAATTGTAATTTATTTAAAATTTATTTCAAACTAGGAAAAGCTATTCATGTAAACAGGATTCGTGTTTTTCAACCTGATCAGTGCACCTTGATTTGAGTTTACCTAATTGTTCGGTACAATTGACTGGATTTTTCTCCTCCATTGCCTTCTCTCTTATTAATATTTGTAAATCGTAGGAATTATTCACACCTGAGGTTTGGCATCACAGTTCTCACTATTAATATTGTTTACATTCACATCTTCATTTTGGCATTTCGTACCGATAGTTCAGTATTTTCATTATTTACATTTTCCTCACATTAAAAACTTATACATAATTTTCAATATGTTCTGTGATTTTTATGTCACTGATAGTGAGGTAAAAAACCAAAAACATAAAATGTTTAGAGCATGCATTGTCGACGGTCTTCTAAGCTGCCTTAAAGATTGCCAGTGTAGGGTTTCAGTAGAAACAAGCGTTAAATTGTATATGAAGCAGAGCTTTCCTATCACTCCCTGTAACATAGTTGATACCAAGTAGTACCCTAATTATTAACTTGTAAAAGCTAGAGACCAGTAACTTTAATTCAAATGATACTGAGTGATGTAAGACTCTATTTGGAGTAGCAGGGTTGAGCAAATGCCTAGATAATAAGTCACCGCTTATTACCAAAATGAAGATAATTGCTGCTGAATATGTCTAGGAGCATGAGGTCAGTAGATCTGACACCCAAACCTACCCATGTCAGACACCCAGATCTGTATCAAACTTTTTTTTTTGTAGACAGAGTATCAACCTAAATTCCGATTTAGTTCCTACTATGTTCTGCCGCCCAGCAGAACGGGATTAAACGTCATTTAAAAGTAACACTAAGAGAACGGAGTACAGGAAAGGCATAACAGTGAGTAACTAATCTGTATAGCTTCCGTGGGGAATTTGGTAGACCGTTACACCTTAGTACCGAGGGTTCTGGGCTCATACTCCAATGATGACAACTTTTTAGCTGTACCATGCGCGAAAGTATTATATGGGACTACTAGTACTTCTGCACGTGTGATGCAATTCCTTCTTTATCCTAATGTTCCGATTGTCTACGCTTGTGCTGTGAAACTACAAATGCACTAGCTGCTTCATCACGGGGGGTTGTCTATTCTGTCGCACATATCAGACAGAAAACACACCCAGCTTTACAAATGTACTCCATAGGATAGCTGCTTTCAACTGTCAAAGCGAAAGCTGATTACTAAACGAACATTGCTACATCTCCGAAAAGTCCTTTTACATGTTACTAAAATGTTCTCCCATACATCATTTTCACGAGTAATAAGTTAAAACATACTGTCATCAGTGGTGTTCGAACGAAGGATCTTCTGTACGACGATCTCACGCTGCACCGTAGTTCTGGTGTTACTTTTAATTACCATTTACATATGTTCTACTGGATGACAGCACATAGAACGAACTAAATGGGTGTTTGGTTGATACTCTGTCTACATACAACGTTTGGCACCGATCTGAGTGTCTGACAACGCCACATTGATTTGCACTAAAATAAGGCACATATTGATTATATATGATTTACTCTGTACAGAGCCCAGCTGCCGCAACAAACTATAATGCTTCAGGAACGCCATTATTACTCTAGCAGTTGTGCCACTCACTACAACATATATAATTATGTATTATCTAAAATGTACATAGAGTTTAGAGACTGATTTTAGGGCATGTAGGTGGTGTGCAAAAACCCTCTCAACGTATTTGTGTTGCTCCTGAGCAGGTGAAAAGGCTCGAGTTCTTCTTTGTTGTGAAACACTGCTACAATAATTTATGTACGTAACTTTTTCTCCTGCAGTGAATGAGTAAAAAAATATATCCAGTTGAAATGCAAAATATGTGAGTATGTTATGAAATACAGCTCCACATTATAAAGTTTAAAGTACGAATATAACTGATATTCAAACGAAATAGTTACCCAACAACGGAGGATTTCTTTCTTTCTTCTTTAAACCGTTATTGACTAATTAAAGCAAACTATAGCATTCCACACCTCCATACTACGCACGACAAATAAAGTAAGTGTTATTTGCAGTGTTAATTACTGCTGTGAAGCATAATTTCGTTCTTGAAAGTCATTAAACTTTCCAGTATACATCTATGTTGGTTGTTTACGTAAAATAAGGCCACCAAGAAACTAAAAATGAATCGTTTTCTATCAGATAAATTAATAAAGCAGTATATTTTCTTTATTTTAAGTAAGAAATTTATTCCTTTACATTTGGATCCTTATTAATTAATTTTTAAAACTATGCATTACCGCAGTAGTTACATTTAATTCAGTTAATATAACACTATTGTGCATAAAATATAGAAAACGAACACATATATGAGGATAAAATACTGGAAGGTATGTCAAAAGAAAAACTGTACCAAAAAATATTATTTTCTGTTATACAACAATTTTACTATACAACTTTAAAATTTTCAGATACTTTATGTCCAAAACGTAGATTTTACCGACGCCGATGAACTTCAAATACAAATTTGCCACCGTCAGATATGGACAAAACACTTTTGCGCTCTCAAATTCCTCTTCCTTCACAGTATGAGACCTATAGAAAATTGGTAATATATTAGGTATGACCTACTGAAATGAATGTAATTAAATTTAATGCAAAGTATCGAAGTTAGAACTATTATAAGAACTAAACATTACAAATGTAGTGAACAAAAAATTTTCCCGTTAGTATGTACTACTACTAGTATCAACCAAACGCATAATTTCGAAGATAAAAATGTTATAACACAAATGTGTTTGAACAGTAAATTAAGATGATGTCATCAGTGAACTTCGTACAAAAAAATTTTGTTGTAAGTCAGTAACGAATTCAGTTAGGTGCTGTAGCTATAATCGTTACCAAGTTTCATTACCAGCTCTTATTTCCCCAACTGCTTATAATACTACGTCTTTAAGTGAGTATGGTTTTTTAAGTCGATGTAATATTATTTCACGGAAATTAAAAAAATACGTATCCTCTACTTGAGAGTTTATTATTGCAAATATATTGTAGTATGTTTCACACAATTCGATTAATGACACATTTATATAATGTGGTAAATATATTTCTGTCGACTGTCTGAAAAAATTGAACTAGTTTACCAAATTCAAATGAACCATTTCTTCGTATGTGCAATAAGACAGTAATTTTTTCTCTTCACTTAAAAATCAGCACTGCCTCCACAGTCCACCATTCGCCAACCTTTACAACAATAGCAAAATTAAGAGTCAACAACAGTGGTTATACTACAGCAATCACTTAGTGTTACCAGTTCAACTAGGAAATCGTGAATGTCCTAGGAAGGGAGGTTTCGTGCATAGCGAAGCATAAAGCACGAACTCTCGTCCATTGATGTTGGTGTGTTGCATTTACAAGTTAGTAGCGATTGGATGTGTGTGTGTGTGTGTGCGTGTGTGTGTGTGTGTGTGTGTGTGTGTGTGTGTGTGTGTGCGTGTGTGTGTGTGTGTGTGTGTTTTAAAATATTTCTTTGTGTTTTAGATATAAAAACTGTATGTGTTTTTCTACTTCATCTCCAAGCCTTTACTAACGCCTTACCATAGACATCTCCATATCAGTGGGTGCTGAGGCCAATGTAGTGCTACCGTGCCATGTAGCGTACTTGATGAGCCTTATAATCAACTTATACATTAGCAGAGCACACAAAGCTACAGCGAATGTAAGAACTGATGCTTCCAAAACTTTTACTATGATGTCACCAGCTCGTGGTATAATCAAAGATGATCCGCCTCCAGTTTCATTTACTCCTGGTGTCGCTGCTGTGGTGTTTTCAATCATTGTTTCCATTCCAGATGTTGTCATTTCAGTAGTGACTGCATATTCCACACCTTTCTCTTGAAGACCCTCCACGTCGGAAGGAAGCGAGAATGCTGCAGTCGGAGCGAATATGTCCCTAAACCAAAGAAAATACGTATTATGAACCACTTCTACACCTTACCTCAACATTGCTTGTTCTGGTGCCTTGAAAATTGGAGGAATATGACTGCTGATAGGTGAGCGGTAGTGCTTTCTCACCCAATGATGCGGAGAACTCAAGGATTCTGGTGGTGACGAATCAGCAAATTTCGGAGGGAGGGAATCATTGTTAAAAAAAGTGGTAGCTGAAAAGCAAGGAGGTTAGAGCAGAACATACTCGGAAGGTCATCGTCGATAGAGGATTCAAGTAAAAGATTAATCATATTGGGGATTCGCGAATGCTGTTGTTCAGTAAAATACAAGGTAACTCGGCTGATGTGATTTTAGTGGGATCCCGGAGTAAATAAATCAGAACGAGAATGTGAACGACGCGATTCCAGAAAACGAGTTCATGTGTATAGTGCCGCTAACTGCCCGCACCTTCAGTGTGTATCTGCAGTTTATAAGCCTTCTCCGTATAACACATTTGGTGTTGACCCAAAGATAATCAGTTCATATCATGGAACTAGAAGATATTTTAAATACCAGATTTAAATCGCCACAGAGTGACAGATTATGGCATACTGAGTCTTAATGTCATGAGTTTAATGCAGTAGCCGTCGGAGCTCTTGCTACCATGATGTATGTGAACACTCTTCTTTGCAGTTGCACTTGTTTAAATGCTAGTTACTCCCGCTTACTGGTCATCTTTCCTGAAAGGCTACAGATGCTTCTTAAATTTCTAAGTGCGTTGAAGAATAACGGATTCATCAGGCTGAAGACGATTATTACTCATCAACAACATTGCTTTCCCGAGTGTCACATGAATATGAGTGAGATGAACAGATAACACAGCACCGAATCACGGTATAATGGATGTCTGAACGGTATCTCAGTAAGGTATTGTGGTTGGTTTTATCTAGCCTATACGCAACTGCCATAACTATGTCATTAACTGATTCCACAGTTCGATCGCCAGCGAGATGCCAGGAAGTATATGTTTACATTATTTGCGAATGATCACGGAGGCATTTATAGGTTGTAGGCTACATCCAAGCAGGAACATAGGCAACATAACAAGGTGAGTGTTACATGGAGAAAGGCAATGTAACAGCACTGACAGTCGCAAGAGAATTTAACGTAACGGTGGTTAGGCTCACTACGTCACTGGTTTCAGTTCGAATATCACACGATGGTATATACTGGTAAGGCCATGTAGTCTGTCACTCTGATCAGCTGAGACCAAGGCCTATGCGGTGATCGGTCTAAAAACGATTATTATGGTCATCAGTTTTTTCCCCGGTATAATCTCCCAGTAAAGAAGTTGGGAACTCTTCTGTTCTTTCTACAATGAAAGGGACAGAAAGAACTTGGATCACTGTAATTCTTATGAGGATAGTTTTCAGAACTGACTCAGGTCAGAAAATTGTGCACAAACAGCAGTGTCAAAAATTTGTGGCTGTCTAGGAAATAATTCAAAAGAAACCCATTTGTTCTTCTTATTACAAAATTTCATTCCAGATCGGGTGAAAATACACAATAACTACCAGTTCCACCAAAATCAAATCGTCATACTAACATCAATTGTATTGAAAAAAAATTTACAGGGTCAGTCCATTTTTTCAGCGGTTAGCCCGGTAAGAAATAGTTATCTCCACAGATGATTTGAAGATGGCGATTTAATTTCACGGTAACTAGTACTCATTGTGTATTTTTGTGCGATCTGGGCGAATAAACTTCTGTAATAAGAAAAACAATCGTGTCTAGATTCTGAGATCGCCTCCAATACAGCTGACAAAGTCAGATGATCGTCATCATTTATAGTAACATAGTATGACGTTTAATAATTATTCATGAAATGGTTCAAATGGCTCTAAGCACTATGGGACTTAAAATCTCAGGTCATCAGTCCCCTAGACTTAGAACTACTTAAACCTAACTAACCTAAAGACATTACACACATCCATGCCCGAGGCAGGATTCGAACCTGCAACCGCAGCAGCAGCGCGGGTCCGGACTGAAGGGCCTGAACCGCCTGAAGACAGCGGCCGGCGTTTCACTCATGATGCCCAATTTTCATCGTGTTCGTAATTAACGCACTGAGTCCGCTTTTGATTAATTTAGTACACAAGATGTTCCATTTATTGTCGCCACATTCTATAGCTTTTCGTCCAGAAGTAAAATTAAAACTGTATCCTGGATATGTTGTTTAGCTATCAGGGATACGCTAACCAGCATGACTGCATTTTTTATGACTCTGTTTGTTACAAAGAATGTACAGCAGCACGTCTCTTTTAAATAGCACCCTACATTTCTCTTATTCGGTACTCCACAGTCTTTCCTCAAGACCTTTTCAAAACACCGTATGGTAACATATCATTCACGTGATGCTGACGTTATTAAAAACGTGACAAGTAATTGTCTTTGACTCACCTGTAGTACCCGTTATAACGTAAAGCGTCCACATGCTGCAGTTGATAGAAAACAAGTGGGAAAGAGGAGGAGAACACTCACCGATCATTCAGTCAGCGATCTTCAGCTGACTGTTTGTACGAGTAAAATGTACAGCAACAAAGGGAAGGGAGAACGCCTCCGTACACAACATATCGTTTAAAAGTACTAGAGTAGTGTACTACAAGTAACATTATTGTAAATAAGAGAAGATTATTACGTGGCTATGATAGCGGTACAGTGTAATACGTTTTTCAGCTGGTCTTGAGTAGAAAAAGTGATTTTTTTTAATGGAGTGCTATTTAAAAAGAGGTACTGTTATTGATGATGTCATACCGAAAAAAGTAGCAAGAAAGGCAACTACTCCGGCTATTGTCTGCCTGGTAACTACACAACATTTTCTGGATAAATTTTTAATTTGGATCTGGACTGAAAGTTACTTGCGATCGAGATTAATGGGAGACCCTTTATATTGTGTTACAGTTACTTGACGTGGATCTTTATTATAGCATTTTCTGTTTCAAAACTATACGTTTTATATTAAAATGCATGCTACATATTAATTTATAAAAATGATTCAGCATCACATTTATGAGAAGTGAAACATATAGGTGTTCATATATGAAAATAAGACATGTTTTCGTGAAGCCAGTTATATGATAGCAAACGTATAATAGAAATAGCCTTACGCATTATAAACACCATAAGACAGAGATGTTAGAGGCAGGAGAAGGGTACTGACAAAAACATCCAAGCGTAGTAGAAATAACGGTTTATATGGATTTTGGGTGCAAAAAAATTGCAACACTTACTCAGTTATTTCATTAGCCAACTCCTCTGCACTGGTATTCTCTGCATCAATTACGAGCTTAAAGCAACCTCCTCGCTGAGAAGCTGTAAGAAAGGAAAAATTAGAACATGTAACAGTCGAAGATGTCACTTGACGGTTCGGTGTTTAGATACCTTAGAAATTGTTTTACGCTGAAAGACTTTTTGGGCGTAAATTCAGTCTTGACTAAGGGTTACCTTACACCCTCCACACAATTATCAGTTATGCCGTCCGTTGCTTGCCATATTGCTCCTTTAATGCTTGTAACTATTTTTTATCTTTTTCAAAACACCGTCGGATTTCATTAAGATGGGAAAGCACACACTCCCAAAAGGACACATTTATTGTGTTGAATTATTAGCAAATATTTGATTCCATATAATGCTAAATGTGAATGACCCGAAGGAAAACTTCACAAAAGGATAATTCCAAGTGATTTTTAAATAAAAATATCCATAATTAACCTTATAGACGTCATTCCTTAAATGAACATCTTGAAACTTTGCCCTAAGTGCTTCACAATCGTTCTGAATCCATCTGACGGGAATCGCAACATTCTGACGGACGTTTCCTCGCGAACGTCATCGCTCTGCAGTCCTCCTTCACATAAACTTCAGTTGTATAATTCGACACTCGATTACGAAACTGTTAAATGAAGTGGAAGCCATTTCTAAGACACTTGACGGTAAATGTTGTTAAAAATTACCATTAATTTCATAGTCTGTGGAGCTCAGTTAAAAGGGAGAGCAACATTCTATTACTATAACATTATTGCATAAGCTGGTTTCTGCTGAAAATTAAAACGCATCGTATCCAATGTCAAATTATGTAACTGGTAAAATCTTACCAGCGAGCCACAAGAGAACAATGATGCAGTATTTGGCCTCCATGTCTTCTGCGTTTGTTCTGCAGCTGTTCAGGTCACGACAACTCGGCGAACTGACAGGACTCAAGACGACCACGCCACACCACTGCGCTAGGGTGCTAGCTGGGATAGGCTTTCCGGTGGGAGGAGCAGCAAGCGTGGCGGGGGTCCAGGGGCAGGCACTCCTTTGATGTGCCGCGCTATTCGAATCGTACAAGCAGTTCTGGTGAAGCAGCCATTGACGTTGACCAACACCGTATCCGTGGGTTCTGTTCTAACGCCTAAAGCAAGACAGATCTGTATCACCTATACGCTGACAACATTAAGTTACATCTAAATGCAAGTCCAACGAGTCAGTGCACAACCATCCACCATGTAATTTACGAGTTATGTGCCGTATCAGTATGGAGCTATTCAGCAGTTAATTCTACCATAGACAGGGCAAATGAAACACTTTTATCTATTTTGGTTCTTAGAAGCAAGGCAATTTAGTCACTTGCAATATTACATTCCACAAAGACACAATCTTTATGGAAATTAGCGAATAGTATTCTGCAAAAGGAAGTAATCGTAATATCTAGTAACTACTGGAAGTGAACGGTCGTCCTACATGTACAAATTTGATATTTATAGTATTTAGATCAAGTATATAAAATTATCTTTCACATGAGTAATATGATAATATTAATTACAGGCCAATTTATTTTTATTAGTTACTAGAAAACATTTCACAAAAATATTATTAAAATGTTAAAACTCCATTACTCGCTTGTGGTATTATCCAATAGCAAAGTCTTCTATTGAAGAGTTTTTTTGGTGAGGGAAGAAAAATTCAATATTTTCATAATTTTTTTCTATCAGTGTTTATTCTCAACCACAAAAATACACGCAATGTAAGTGTTTCAGTAAACTATTGTCATAGTCATGGAAACTAATGTGCTTCGTATTCAGTTTATTAGCGTGATGCAGAATATTCCATGGCTGAAACACTTGCTGAATACCGATGCTCTGCAACATCTCCAACTCTAATGCATTCATTTAATTCTCATGTTGACTTTATTGCTTTCTGCTATACATCTACATCAATACTCCGCAACACACCCGAAAGTGAGTGATGAGAGTACCTCTAGTAGCACTAACTCGCCCACCTTCCCTCTTCCATTTGCGAATCTGATTCCGTATAACTTCTTTTCTGTATAACTGCCGAGAAGTCGGTGTGTTGAAGTGGAACCGTTAATGGTTGTGTACTTCGAAAGACTACCACTTGTCTCATTAAAGTCTACATTATAGTAAGTCCCTTACCAACGTAAAGTTTACTTTTTTAAGTGTCTTAAAATATTCTTTCAAATCTTGTGCAATAATTATCACGTTCCAGTTACGGTTCTACAGTCATATAAATATGCAGTGTAAGTAGAACGCAATAATATACTTTCTACAGTGTTCTATGTTCGATGTATGAGTCATATGTAACAATATTGTATGATCTATAAATGTGTCTTTCGTACTTAAGTAGAGCATTAGTGAATCTTCTGCAGTAGTTATGGTACAGTATAGTGAAAATCTGTGCTGTTAGTCATGATGAGTTCTAGGATAACGTAGAAAACATGAGAAATTAGAGGTGTAAAAAAGGGTGGAAGCCCCTAACAATATTCTGCATGTGCAGGCGAGAAAAAAATGCTTCTCACATTATAGCGCCGTGTTCGATTATTCGATAAAAGCATGATCTACCCTGAGAAATGTGCACAACAACCCAGTTGAGCCATGAACCATGACATTAAGGCTAGAAACACCGAAAAATTGCTATGAGTGGATGTGGAGCCTGAACTACAATTTGATATGTGATGTGTAATAGAACTATTGGAGGATAGTGACACACTAGATACAGCATGTCGTTTGGTAAAACCTAGTATTGTATACTGCAAGACAGGGATGGAGATTAAGTAGTACCTGTCAGCGTTGATAACTGATGAGACAGGCATTGATACTCTATGAATTGGAGTACGAAATAATCCACAAACCAGGAAAGAACCGCAGGAACCACCTATGCAGAAAAATAACTGTAATACAGGCACTACGTTACGTCCTTGTCAAACAACAAGCAGCATAGCGGCTCCGAGGAAAGGTGCAAATAGTATGGCAAACAACAGTGGTTTGGCATCCGTGATGAATTATTACACAGAGACACAATATTAAGACCACAAGTTGTGGTGCCCGCAAAGCTGAAGCTATAGTTGTTACGTGAGGTGCATAGTCACATATTATCGGGCCATTGGGGCTGCCAAGCAGTGACTCGGAAAGTGACGGAAAAGTAGTGGTGGAAGGGAACGAAAGATGATGTCGATCGGTATGTCAGCACTGATGTGGACTGTGGACAGCTAGTGGATCCGGTCGAGAGCAGGTACTGTTACAGAGGCTACCAGAGCAAAGGAATCATTCAGTTTCATTGGGGAGGGCTTATTAGACCTATACATCTGAACATCAGAGTATAAATGTTTTTTGTTGCCCATAAAAGATCTTCTTTCTCCTTAAACTGAGATGTTATCAATGCCGGACCAACAGGCAACCATGGTCACACAAGCATTGATGCATAGGTGCATAATGAAGTTTGACGTGCAGAGACTATAATTACAGACCTGATGAAAGAGTTGTGTTGGTTCCTACAGATTTAGAAATGAAGAACCAGTCCACTTCACTAATCGGACAATTGGGAAGATGATTAGCTATTACTTTAACTCACACCAATCAGACTGGTACATGTACCTATCCTTCGGAGTGAATGTGTGCAACACTCGAGTACGTACTAGCACAGGGTTGTCGCCATTCGAAATGGTGGAGGCAGGAAAGGAGACACAGCACAGTAGTTTTCTGGAACCGTTAAGGAAGTATGGAGAAAGTCTGGCGAGCTAATACTGAAAAACTGGAAAAGCAGAGAAAGGCGATGAAACGAGTAGGGACATTGTCACAGTATAAAATGGGTCAATGGATGATCACGTCAAGTCCATATACCCCGAAGGAAGTCACGAAGACATTTGGCCCACATCAAGTAGCTGAAACTACATCACCGATAAATGTGAAGTTGCAGCTGCCAACAAGGACAACATTTGTGCGTACTGGACGTCTGAAAACCATTAAAGGGTACAAGGGAGACAATTCCACAATAGGTATTGATGGAAATGAGGAGAGAGGCCAAAAAGAAGATGCGAAAGGATGAGTGACAGGAGAGAGGGGTGCAGAAACGTCAGCCACGTTGTGCACTAAGTCCAAGGAACTAATTAACAGCTCGTGTGATCCCCGCGATTTCTGAATGTTTTTCTTTTGTGTACAGTGTAGGGTAAAAACACTGTTTTGGATAAATATATATATTTGTGTTAGAGTAGGTTTTATCGTATGTATAATGGGACATGCTGTTTAGAGACGGCAAGTATCTGGCGCGAGGAGGTAATATTGATTCCTGTCCTCAGGTTGCTGTTGGGAGAAAGGATGAAGAAATAGAACTCTAGTTTCAACAATGCTGTTCCTCTTCGCCGGAAGTGGAGTGAGGGCACTACAGTATCATCTCCCGGACATAGAAGTTTTGTTTTCCAGAAAATCAAATGTGGTATTATCCAGCCAAAGGTAGTCACAGGCTTTGTGTTTAACCTTCCGTCTGTCCCAACCTATTCGTAGCGTTGTTCGCTCAAAATCATCCAAGGAGGCATATAATTTCAAATTGTCATAACTCTGAATCCGTCTTGGTGATACTTCTTCGTATTTACATTTTTTAGGATAGAGATTAATGGTTAAATTAAGAATTGAAGGAAAAAAGGTTTTTACTATCCAAAATACATGACTCTGAAAATAATTTTTTTAATCCCTGTTTCAAAATTTAGAGTAGTGTCATAGGCCAACTTTGGACAACACCTCATGCGTAACGGTATAAGATCATAACCAAGGAGGATAGAGGAGGGAGTTGATCCAGTCACTGGCGAAGGACGTTATTTCAGCATACATCATACGTTGAACACATAAAGTGGGCTGTATCCACTCCACTATTTGTTGAGCTGTAAAATGTTATGATTTATGGCCTCGTGATCTGACCTGATAAGAATCAGTAGCATCATTATTACGAATAGAAGGCATGAGGATCCCATTTCATCTGCCATCTTTGACTATATAAGAGCTTATCCACCGTTTAACCCGAAGGTACTGCCGTACTGCTTCCTTCCTTTGACTTTCAGAACATATGTGAGCTTATGCTTTCTGAGCTCATCAACAATAGCGAAGTCAGTAAACCGATTGTCTGACGTGATATTTCGTCAATAAGGGCAGAACCATTCTTTTGATGACGTCAGGTGGTTTGTTACTCACTCTGAAAAGCCCTTCAGGCGGTGTGCCAGCATACTCTTCCAAGTTGTACGTGTAGGGAAGTCATCTTTGCATCCAGTGAACCTTCTTTACATCGCGTTCTTGTTGGGTTTTGAGGGAAAGTACTGATGCAGAGGGCATCTTCCTATGCAGCATGGGAGCATTTCGTCAGTGGTGATATTCTCCCCAACAGAATACTTCTTGTGACAGCTATCCACAAATAGCTCAATGACCTCACATGTAGGACAGAGTCTGTCATACTTTTCCTTTGTTTTTGGGAATTGCGTCTGTCGAAGCAAAGACACCTTGTCAATGTTATAAAGCAATTAAGCTCCTGACCAGGCCAGAGGTCTAAATTTCGTCGTTTTCCCAAACCCAGAGCTCTATCAAACATCGAGAACCATATTTTCAGAATGCAGATTTACATTATGAATACTAAGTGTGTGATGACGTATTGTTAGTTGCTAGTTGCTACGAGCCATGGAAGCAGGAATATAGAGGTAGTCGACTGTCCATAAATGGTACTATGTGTGATATTATGGGACCGACGTTTCATTTACCAGCTTCTACGATGACAGCTACTCTATCAAACGTGAAACAGCCACAGTGTTACTTGTCAGAGAAACCTCGGGAGATGATGTCTAAACAAAGCTATACATTCCTTAACATCACCTTGGGATTTAGCCTAGGCAGTTCATTAAGCCAGATGATAAGAGGCAAGTGCAGAAAAGTGGTTGTAGCATGTGGAGCATTATAGGGTTGGTAAGAGTTGGGTAGCTTTGACCTTCAGTGACACACTACCTAGCGCTGTTGTGAATATGATTTTGCTCTGCCTAGCTCTCATTCATTGGAAACGGCGAGTCGTGCTGAAGACCAACAAAGGGCAAATCCAAATTCCCGTAGACTGGATACCACCAGCCAGAGTTAAAGAAATGGTTAAAATGGCTCTAAGCACTATGGGACTTAACATCTGTGGTCATCAGTACCCTAGAACTTATAACTACTTAAACCTAACTAATCTAAGTACACCACACACATCCATGCCCGAGGCAGGATTCGAACCTGCGACTGCAGCGGTCACGCGGTTCCAGACTGAAGCGCCTAGAACCGCACGGCCATTCCGGCCGGCCAGAGTTAAAAGGTAGATTTACGGACTCAGGGGTTAATACAGTAATTTTCATACTGGTTAATAATAGCCGATCTAATGTTGGGTACATGTTTCACAGATTAAGGGTAGAATAAAGATCTAGACCACGGTATGACTCAGGGGACAAAGTCCTCTCTGTACGGGAGGGTAGTGTAGCGCCGCGACCCAGTATTTGAGAGGGAAATTGTTATTCTTTAATAAAAGTAAGATGAACTATCATGGGAGTGTCATAGAGCGTTACGTTAATAGCCGTGGGTCGGTAGCCGCCAGTTTGGCGACGTGGCTCACAATAACTGACATGTCTGTAGATCACGCAGCGAGGATCGCTGAGTTCAACGGTAAGTGGCGGTGCTCACTGATAACCATGTGGCAAGTGGGGAGATGTCACCACACTAGGGAGAACCTCTTGTTGTGTCAATGTGATTTGGCGCCAGATTGTAGTGAAATAAATAGGCAGTGGAGGCATATAAATAAGTCGGGATCACTTGTCATCGCCGGAAGCCAGCAGTACTATCACGACGCCAGTGCAACGCCGGACAGCAAGATTACTGGGTTCAACCAGCTGCAGCCGTGGGTTTGAGACCGGGATCCACCTTCAGTATGCACTAAGTCCGTCAGGGGACTGCCACGTGCCGGCCGTGCCTGCGCCACAGGAACTGAGTTCCTAGTGGGACTTCGCAGCAAGGCGCCAGATACTGGCTAACTGCTGTCCAAGGACAATGTGTTGTACCTCGCACACAGCAATCTCCACACACCCCCACCATGGCCTTTTGTGGAGCCGAGGAGATGTCTCCTGAGTGAGTCTCCATCGCAGCACAATATCATGCGACATTGACGTCAACAGCCGTAGCCTACAGATGCTGTTGGGCCCCAGCAGCGCGGGGCGCCGTCTCAGCAGTATCAATCAGAGGCCGCCACCTATTTATCAGCCCCATCAGGATCGACGAGTAGAGGCGTGCTGGCCTCACTACGCCATCTATCGAAATCAGAGTTCTTTGTAAATGTTAACAGTGTCAGCCCTCGGCACCACGTCCTGTCACCACCACTCACTCATGCCCCGACGTACCCAGCACAATACAAAATGGAGAAAAATGCTATAAGATAGGAATTCAGACACTCAGGATTCCTAGTGTGGCGGGTTAGTGATTAAGAACCGCTTTAAGCTCGAGGATACTAACAACAGAGTTTTTCAAGGCTCTAAATCCCCCATTGTGTCCATCATGCTAAAAAATGGAGAAAAATGCTAGAAGAGTGATATTTAGTCGTAAAAGTTTCCTACTGTGGCAGTTTAATGATTAAAAAGCGTTTTAACCCTTTTAGGCGATGTGCTTCCGTTTGAAACCAACAACGATTTTCTCATTTCGTTGCATATACGCAGTAGCTACATGCGCAGCTATCCTTTACGTCTCCAGTAGATAATGATCTTTAGCGTCTGCAGCCTGAACAATTTCGTATGTTTCGAATCTTAGCAATTATATGAGCAAACGTAGGAGACATTTTTCTATGCAGTGCGCGATTCTCTTTGTTTTCCAATTATGATTACTTTTATCCACAAGGCATGCCTTGCACATGGAGTAGGTACCGAAAACTGTCCTGTTCTAATTCATTCTTTGTTTATTGCGATGATAATTAAATTAATGTATATATTTTCATAATTTTTGCGGTGGTTCGTTTTTAAACCACTGCGCCTCTAAGGGCAACATGAGTACTGTGAGAGGTTGTTGTAATTCCAGTTTCACTTGATGTCGCGTTTCAGAATAAAGGAAGAGGAATTTATGGCGTTCCCTTTAGAATGGATATATTTTGATGCCGACTCAAACCGACAGTAGCAGTGAAAGGGGAGACGCGTAATGTGATGCCAGTGATCTCGATTTTCGAAAGACAATATCAGGTTTATCGTGCATTACTTCAAAGGGTGAGAGCAAAGAATCACTAGCAAAAAAGTAAAACTGTTGTTCCTGTTGTGACTTGGCAAGACAGCCAAGCCACTAGAAGATAGCCGAAAGGCTCGCGCTTAAGCTCACGCAGGCTGGCGTGAGGTCTGGAACGGTTAAAGGAATTAAGTCTAGTAAAAAAAGTACGGAGCTTCTGGAATACTTAACTTTAATCCACAACTGGTGAACATCGGTCTGACGGCACATGCATCACAAGATAAATAGCAAATGACAATGGCGCCTAGCTAGGTCGTAGCAAATGACGTAGCTGAAGGCTATGCTAACTATCGTCTCGGCAAATGAGAGCGTAATTTGTCAGTGAACCATCGCTAGCAAAGTCGGCTGTACAACTGGGGCGAGTGCTAGGAAGTCTCTCTAGACCTGCCGTGTGGCGGCGCTCGGTCTGCAATCACTGATAGTGGCGACACGCGGGTCCGACGTATACTAACGGACCGCGGCCGATTTAATGGCTACCACCTAGTAAGTGTGGTGCCTGGCGGTGACACCACAGTTCCAGTTGAGAAAAATACAGCAGAAGCAAAGAATCAATCAATATGTTGCATGTCATGGCACTGTGTATACGTTAACACAGTGATTACTAACCTTTCTTTGACCTTTACCCCCGAGGTCCGGTAGACCGTTCGTCTGGTGCAAGTCTTTCGATTTGACGCCACTGCAGTGACTTGCGCCTTGATGGGGATGAAATGATGTATTTTTGATTGTTTGGTCGAACGTAAAAGATTCTTTGCAAATCCAGTCAATGTGATGCATTTTTTTCAAGTTTTCCCAGCGGATTGAATGTGCCATCATGTCTAGGGAGTGCATCAGGGTCATTATTAATTCTTGTACCGATATTTCGGCTGGCAACTTTTCAACCATCCTCAAGGAGACTTTCTTGCAAGATTTTTTTAACCTCTTTACACTGCGGAGTAAACACTTATGCGTCAGAAATAACACTGTTGGTACTAAGACCGTCAGCCGTATTTAAGATTTAACACCTCTACGAGTAAAAAAAAGTAAAAGCACAGCTAGCAGATCCACAATGCTTAGGAAGTATGTGGTTAATTATTATGGATGTCTTATGTTGTAACGCCAGGTAGTGAAGACCTAGCACCGAAATTCCTTTAAGAGCGCAGAAGTGAAACCAGGAGTTTCCATGATTAGTTAAGCTGAGAATCTTCGTATCGGTTCAGCAGTTTGCCTGCTAACTGTATTTCCACAGTTTCCTTGACCAATGAATCCCAGCAGAATGAGGCTGTGCCCGATATCTTAACTTCCCGTAACCCATGGAATGGCTAGTGGAAACACGATGTTCAGACTCTGCAGATACTTTAGGCTGTATTAGAAGAGTGTATCGCCGGTGTTCAAAGCAACGTTCTTTCATAGTGCGTGTTGTTTGTTCTGTGTGCCTCCTACTACACTCACAACTAATTGCGCATAAACCGGTCTGTCTGAAAAACCTACCATCCTTCACAGATACCAGAAGAGCTGCAGTCTTGACCGGTGGAAGGAAGCTCCTGAATTCACGCCTGCCCTCTCAGAGGAAATATTGTTCTATGTCCCCACTGGTTAGAATTACAACATACACTGAGGTGACAAACGTCATAAGACAGCGATCTGCACAAACACAGAAGGCAATAGTATCATGTACACCAGGTATAGAAGGGCACTGCATTGGTGGAGATGTCATTTGTACTAAGGTGACTCATGACGGAAACTGATAGTCTTTGAACTCTGAATGGTAGTCGAAGCTAGATGCATGGGATATTACATTACGGCAATCGATAGAGAATTCAATATTCCGAGATCCACAGTGTCAAGAGTGTGGCGAGAATACCAAATAAGAGGCATTATCTCCTACCACGGACAACACAGTGGCCGACGGTCTTCACTTAATGATAGAGAGCAGTGGAGTTTGTATCTAGACGTCACTGCTGAAAGACAGGCAACGCTGAGTGAAATAGCTCTAGAAATCTATATTGGGCGTACGACATGCGTATATGTTAGGACAGTGCAGCGAAATTTGGCGTTAGTGGGCTGTTACGGTAGCAGATGACTGACGCTTGTATTCCTGCTAACAGCACCACGTCGCCTGCAGTGCCTCTCCTGGGCTTGTGAACATGTTGGTAGAACCCTAGACAACTGGGATATCGTGGTTGATCAAATGAGTCCCGATTTCAGTTGGTAAGAGCTGATGGCATGCTTCGAGTATGGTACAGACTTCACAAAGCCATGGACACAAGTCTTCAAGAAGGCACTGTATAAACTGGTTGTAGCTCCATGACGGTGTGAGCTTTGTTTCCATGGTCCCCTGGTCCTAATGAACCGTCATTGACCGTAAATGGTTATGTTCTGGTACTTGGAGATCATTTGCAGCCATTCATGGACTTCGTGTCCCAAAACTACAATGGAATTTTTATTTCTAAAATTACGCCTCGTCACTGGGCATAATTGTCCTCGATCAGTTTGAAGAACTTTCTGGACGGTTCGAGTGAAAGATTTTGTCTAGCTTCGAACATTTACAGTCGTATTCGAAACGCCAATCCGTGTTCGAAGTCCTGCACCCGCAACATTTTCGCAGTTATGGACTGCTATAGAGGCAGCATGGCTGAGTATTTCTGCATGGGACATCTGTCGACTTGTTGAGTCCATGCCACGTCTAAATGCTGCGCTGCGCTGAGGAGAAGGAGGTTCGACACAATATTAGGAAGCATATGATGACGTTTGTCACATCACTGCATACAATACATATTAATACGTCAAAATCTTTGTAAACACGGTGGATTTGCTGACTCTGCGCTTGCTTAGTTTTACTTTTAGAGGCGTCAAGTCTGACTGACGGTCTTATACGTAACAGTGTGATCTATGACTCATGCACATTTACTCCACAGTGTAGGGGTACAAAAATCTTGCATCTGCCTCTGAGGTTGTCAGTCGAAATATTATTATTGTTATCCGGGATTCACTGGCACAAAACGGTGGAATATGCAATCCGCTGAGAAAATTTCAAGAAACACATTCCATATCTGCTCGCGAAACAGATGGTTTCCCATGCCAGGAGTTTGGACACGCTACAGATCCTGAGAGCAAGACTTTTAAGTTCAATGAGCTATTCACTAAGATGTTGCAGCCGTAATATTATACCTAAAATCGTGAAACTGGTACATTTCATTAAGACTGCCACTGCTAATTAGGGTACTCGCAAGGCAAGCTTGGCATTGGTTAAAGACAGAATCGAGCATACTAGTCGAAATTTGTGTTTGGTCTCGGAAGAGCTGTATCACTTACATCTTAAGATAGGTACTAGTCTCTCTTCTATAACCTGGGAAGTGGGTGACGGAGTGACGAGGTCAGAATCGAAGTGGGCACATCAAAACTACACCGCTTCGCTACTTTCTCTCAGCTAGAAACATCGTTCACATGTTCAGTTTTTAATGTGACGAATATGGAGCTGGACAACTCGACAAGGGCTGCTTTAGGAAAGCACTTGAATTTCGCTCCTACACCTATACCCTGGCCATTAATATTTTTATCGGAGGAATTGAAGAAGCCTTTAGAAAACTACCTGATGGCTCTGCTGAAGGCGTGAAGCATTTCGAGTACTAACACAAGATCCCGTCCACAATACAGCAACGTACGCTCGTCTGAGACAGCTGCACTTCACAAATTCCGAAACGATTCCCAAACGGTAGTTTTTCCCGCAGAGAAAAGTAATGCCCTTGTTTTTCTGGCGAGAGAAGTCTAAATATGTGTTGTTTAATGATTTTTTTGTAGTTTAATAGCCATTTTTCAAATAATATTATGGACTGGTCCATCGTGTTAACCGACAGCCAAGCGTAACGTAAGCAATGTTTTTCTGTTGGAGATCAATTTCATTCGGCAGAGAAAACTGTCCTGTGTAAAATTAACCTCTATATATACGGAGATATCACCAGTTATGATAAAATTTAATTGCCAGTTTTTGCTGATATTCCGTTGTACTGTTTAACGGAAGTTGCTCACCTACAACTGTTCCAGCGTGCTAACAGTTTCTTAAAGCAGTTTTGCCAGATGGCTCTGAACTAGAGTTTCATCCGTATTAGCTTTGCCATTGTAGAACATGAGGATTTTCTAGTCTTTGGTACTGAGTAGAAGATTCCTGGTATTTCTTTCATGCCAGTGATTACGGGAATAGCTGAAAAGAGTTATTCTTCCCGTAAAGTTTTAGGGAGGTGTATCCTAAGGCTGTCATGAGGCATCCATGTAGAAATTTATGGTCGATAAAATAATTAAGAACCCCAACTTGTGTTAAGAGATCGTTCATAATTAATTTTATGATATCGTATCTGGAGTGTTTGTGAAACAATCACAACTTGATTGTAATAAACCTCCGTATATTCGCCAATTATAAGCTACTTTTCTCACTATTTCCTCAATCGACCACCCTTTATAATTCTCCCAAAAACAATTAAGCAGTGTATTCAAGATCATTCAGCAGTTACGTTTTTCAAACAGCTTTTCAGGAAAGGAAATGGCGTTGTAAGGCGTAACATGAGAAACCCAATGTTTGAATTGTCTGAGTGCAGTCGAAGTAAGTCTGTGGAGATAACCATTGAACAATTCAGACGGGCTGGTTTTCTAAGCTTCTGGGTCTGTTAAGAAATTTAGCTATTAGTTTTCACGACATTGCACACCAAGTGAGCATGGACTCATAAGAAAAGATGTAATTTCTCCCCTCACTTTTTGAGCGGTCAGTAATTTAAACAGTCGACACTATGTGATAAAAAGTGGTTATTAAAAGGTTATGACAGTCGTTACAGCTATACAGATTGCGCCTCTCTTAAATAATTTAGCTCTTAGGAAGGAAGACGGCACACCTCGTTTGAAATTCTTGAAAAAAGGGGATTAAACGTAGTACAGTTTCAATTACAGATTTGCGTAAATCGAAATATACCTGGTTTACCTCAACATGGTCATTACAAGTAATACATAGGCCAGTGTCAGCTATGTTCTTATTTAATAGACATTTTACTGTTACCAAGACTGGTCATTTACGTGATTAGCTCACGGTTAACATTGAAATAAAATATGATGTTTGGTTTTTGGGACGCTCAAGTGCACTGTCATCAGCGCCCGTACAAAGTCCCAACTTTTACACAGTCCAGTTTTTGTTACACGGTCCAATCTAGCCACTGTCACGAATATGATGACGATGATGATGAAATGATAAGGACAACACAAACACCCATTCCCCGGGCAGAGAAATTGAAGCAAAATATGTAGATACCAATATCCACACGCATTTCTCGCACAGTATTACACCGAGCATTTATTAAGACGTTAGTACATTTCAGTAATACTGCAGTGCTCGTCGCAGCACCTGATCCAGACAAGCCTTTGACACATCATACACACACAGACTAACCCAGTGATTCTCAGCGTAGAGAGGCAGGCACTTACATACCAAGGGAGAGCAGGAGTGACAGCAATTTACGTATAACAATTTCCTACAGAAATGCAGCAGTAAAGAGGGTTACAGAGTGGAAAGTGTTTCCGTACTTCTAGTGAACACTATGCTATAGAATGGAAGCTTTAGTTTGTCAATAATTACATTAGGGAATCGAATACAGCGCAGTCGACAAATCTCGACTTTCATAGAACAGGCTGGGAAGCACTTTGTACCGATGTTGTTGCCTCTGAGAGATCGATCCCTCTGATTGTTGATACGGTTTACAGCTGCTTACACAGGACATCAAGATGACTACTTTCGCAGAAAACGAGTGGACATACTATCTAAAACACCATGAAGCACATAGCTGTCGCACTAAATATTGTGGCTTAGGATCACAAAGAGACTGTACCAGCTTTCAGTAAGACAGGAAGAAAGCGTTAGAGTTTTGCAGCTGTACAGAAGTGCTAAAGAAGACTGCTGTTGGATACACTGGGAAAAATATGTGGCAGAAAAAAATTGAGTTCGAGGTAATTGGATAACGCTGTAGGTTGCTGACGGATAAAGATAGAGGTCCAACTCCAACAGTTCTGTCCACCATCATGAGAGGAAATGGTAATATGACATCGAGTTGGGGGGACTCAGCAAAGTGTCTGGCTTGTTTCTACCTGACGCGGATGTTAACACTGACAATGACGATAATGTAAGGCTTAGGCAAGCGTTAGGACTGGATTACTGCAAGCCAACGGCGATAACATCTTTCGCACAAGCGGAGGTAGCAGATACGATCATGAAATTAAATTTCCGTGGGCATCGGCACGTGATCCCTACAGTGGTGAGTGAATCAACTGATGACAAATCTGGACGGAGCGCTGTCTCTCCACCTGGTCGTCTGTTGCAGGTTTAGTGGCGACTGGAATCTTAAGGCGAACCCTGAGTAAAGCAACCCTGTTAGTATTAGTTCTTTATTGCTGCCAATTACAAAGATAGAGCCGTATTAGGAGAGAGGGTTTTTGGTTTTCGTGACGTAGGTGACGTCAGCGTTTCCTCCACCTAGAAAGCAACACGTGCGGGAAGCCGCAGGTATTGAAGTCCACGCGGCAGAGGAAAGCGCTGTTCTCTCGGCAAGGGATGACCGTGGCACCTCTGCGTGGCTTGTTGATTCCATGACACCAGCGACAACACATCCGGATTGACGGTGTTTAAATCATCGTACCCGGCATGACTGAAGACGATGGCATGCGCCCGTCTCGGGATATGGTCAGGGACAATGTGGGCCTTCACAGGCCGAATAACACAGAAATGCTCGAACTCACAGCCCACCAGGGATGTGGTCGGCAACAGCAGGCAGTTACGTAGCAAGAGACCCAGTGGAGCAAAGGCACGAAGTTGACCTCACACAGACCTTAATTCAGGCAGGAGTCTGCAACTACTAGCGGCAACGTCGGTGAACGGTGAAATGTTACGTCGTCTCGTTCTCCATGTGGTCCCATTCTCGTAGTAATCAGCTGAAGCAGACTGCTACACAATACACTGTATGCACCTGGGTACTACAGGATATGCATAGCAATGGGAAATAAGAGTCTGAATTATCTTTTTTGGGTGAGGGGGGTGGGGCGAAGGTTACATATACCTGAGCTTGTTGGTTAGTATTTCTCCAACTGCATAACTTCCACCCCAGAAATCATTGAAAGCAGTATCTCTAAAGCGTTGACGTCAAGCGAATACTTGATTTGCCCCATTATCTTGCTTCGTCACCTCTACCAGAAACCCTGGCAAAGTGTAACATTTCACAACTTTGGCTTTCAAGTACGCTGCCTAGAAACTTCTGCTTCGTAGGCGTTTTCAGCCAGTGGTCCTACTTTCTTATATAACGGTGCCTCGAGTTTAGGGTAAAGACAACTTTCTCTTCTATGATGTCGTCCTGCTGATGGACGGCGGAACACTGCATCGCCCTGGTAAAACTGTGGGGTAACGTTCTTCCCCACTTTGAGAAATCTCGTCCTCCGATTGTGACGTGTTTACTTTCCTGCACAAAAGAGTCGTGACACATGTTTCAGAGCTTGTCATAAAAATACAGTATACTTCACTTTGTCTCACTCTAATTTAGCGTAAACCACATGGTTCATTTGCTGTATGATAATATAAATGCTATTCAGAGTCACCGAGTGACAAAATAGAAAACCAAAATTGCAAAATTCTTTCTTCTAAAAAAAAATCGAAACAGTTATTTTACAGGAAGTGGTTCAGTACAATTAATTTCATTTGTTCGACCTTCCTGCTTGTTTAGCACGTGGTTTCTTAATTCGTTGCTTTGGTACATTTCCCTAGACTTTGTCTTTGCAACAAAAGTTCCCCTTACATTTTCCCAGCCAACGCATCCTTAAAACTATGCCCACACAGAAACTACCAACAGGGGCCGGTAGTTCAAGTTATTCCCTTTACTTTAAAGCAAATTACCAAATGAGAACTTACTGTAATTCTGTGCATCATTGTACCTTACCTCTCTCTAAACTTCTTTCGTATACCCTTTGACACTTTATCACGTGTATTGAATCTTTACGATTTTGTATGCAGTTTACTTGATTCTAACCATGACAGCAGATCCTTGTGACACTGTGTAGTTGCCAGCAGCCTCTCTCGTCTGAAACATTGTCTCTCTCAGTCTGACGGTACACAACCTAAGGACAATACGTGACATATTCTCTTCCTCTTCATACTTATAACATTGCATCACAACTTCATCCACCTCCTGATCTACAGACACAAACTCCTGAACGGATTAAGTCTTGTCGACCCGTTGTTAGCTGTACAAGTACGTCCTGTCTTTCATTTATTCCTTCCTCATCCTTTCTGAAGAGGCGGCACCGTCACAGACTGTGACTGATCTGCATCCTTCGTATATAAATACGTCTACTTCATTACCCATAACATTCGCAATATCACTAAAATCATCAATAGGCTTCTATCCATCCTCCACAATATGAACATCAGTACTGTCTTGATGCAGTTCCACTCTGCACAACATGAAAATCATTGGCGAATGTAATTTCCTGCGCAGCTGGCCCATGCTTTACAGTATCTACGATACATCCATTATCCTCTACTGCGGTAGGTACTACTGCACCTACATTAATATCACCTATGTTGCTATTGACACACACCCTTATTTCAGAACAGCACACACTGACCTCGTCTGCCACTACACATGATTTTGACTTCGTATTTTCATATGATTTTGGAACCAATAATTCCCCATTATTCTCTTTAACGTCTATAATTTTACTACTTTGCGCATCAGTTTAACTCTCACAATTAACTTCCTTTTCCTTACTTCCTGCTTAGCGCAAGTGCTTCTCCTGTTTAATCTGTCAACACTTTGCACAAACCTAGGATAACTTAACGGCGGACGACCATACAACTGCGCATTTTCAACTCACCAATCGTGAAATTGTTGTTGCCTCGTCTCCGCATTCTGTGAAGTAGCTCTATCGCCTGTTCTCCTCAATCTTTATTTTCTTTACTATATCGACCCGGTCTGCTACCACAACCTTTATTTCCGTAGACATACTTGCACTGTCTACTCGCAAACCGCGCTACTTGGGCCGTTAAAATTCGCAAAGTGTACTACAGGGTTCCAGCGGCCTTCCCGCAGGGGTAACACAAGTTCGATTAAGATCACCAAAGTTAAGGGCTGGGATGGATCACGGTCCGTGTCTGCCAAGTGCTTTTGGCAAGCGGGATGCACTCAGCCCTTGTCAGCTCATTGGGGAGCTACTTAACAGGGAAGTATCGGCACCGGTCACGACAACTGCCAACGGGCGGGTGAGCGGTGTGCTGACCCTATGGTCCTCCGTATCCGCATCTGGTGACGGCTTAGGGCTGAGGACGACAGGGCGGCCAGTCGGTACCGCTGGGCCTTCAGAGCCTGTTCGGACTGTGTTTGTTTGTTCCTCCAGGGTAGCCCCCCATGGTACCGAAAACGACATAATTGACACTCTGTTAATCGCACAAAAAACAAACGACAATAGAACATAATAGAACTACGAGGAGGTCCTTGAATATACTATTAACATTTTACTTCTTATTATAATATAATCATTCCGCCTTAATGGTTGCTGATGCTTCCTGCTTTTCATAACCTTTAACAATGAGCCATATTCCTCGCTCAGAGCAAGATACACACTCGCACACCAACAACTTCTTCATTTCGAAATTCGCGGTGCAGAAGAGAAAAATAGGATAAGGGGCACATGTATATAATCATTTTCAATGTGTACAGATCACCAAATCTACGAAAAAAAATTGTAATGAAGAAATCAACTGTTTCCCATGAGGGGTTTTCAAAGCATTCATGAGTTGTGGAAGGTACCATTGTTTTGGCTCTAGGCTTGAATCCGTTCGTAACATACTATCGACGTCATCTTCCAAACTGTACCACTTGTCACTGGCGGTTCTGCGTAATCCACACAGAATACGTGGTTGTTGTCCAAAACTAGCTGGTATGAGTCGAGCCAACACGTTTGATTGGGTTCTTGTCAGGGCAACAAGCATGCCACTTCATTTGGATGATCCTAGAATGCTGAAGGAATGTGTTCACGAGAACAGCACGATTAGGATACAAAGTATAGAATATCTCAGCAATCAGCATTAAGGATTCGGTGATGAGGACGATGATGTGGAGAACATATGGATAAAATTCAAAGGCATCGTTCCATATGCCCTAGACAATTATGTTACGAGTAAAGTTTTAAGGGATGGGAAATATCCACCACTGTTTAATAGCTGTGTTAGAAAAGCGCTACGCAAACATAGAGCACTTCATCTCAGATTCAAGAGAAGTAAAAACCTAGCCGACAAACAAAAGCTGGACGAAGCACCAAATGAGCGTAAGGAGAGCAATGGGAGAAGCTTTCAATGCTACTGAAAGTGAGACGTTGTCAAACGACCTGAGTAAAAACCCTAAGAGATTTTGGTCGTATGTAAAATCAGTACGTAGTCAAAATCGGCTATTCATTCTCTCAGTGACCACACCGGCACCCAAACGGAAGACCGAAACAGTGAAGTCGGTCTTCCGAAGTTGTTTCGCCACGGAAGATCGTAACACTGTCCCTCCTTTCAATCGTGGTACGAACGTCGAAATGGCAGATATTGAGAAAACCGATCGCGGAATCGAAAAGCAGCTACAGTCGCTTAGTAATGGAAAGGCGTCAAGACCAGATGAGATACCTATAAAATTCTGTAAAAATTACGCGAAAGAACTTGCTCCCCTTCCAGCCGTAATTTGTTGTAGATCGCTTGAGCAACGAAAGGTACCTATCGACTGGAAATAAGCGCTGGTCATTTCCCTTTTTAAGAAAGGCCGTAAGACAGATCCACGTAATTATAGACCTATATCGTTGACGCCAGTCTGTTGTAGAATTATGTAACATGTTTTATGCTCAAAAAGTATGAAGTTTTTGGAAAATGAACGTCTCCTAGATTTCGCAAACATAGATCCTGCGAAACTCTGTTCCTCCATGAGATCCACAGTGCAGTGGACAACGGCGCTCAGGTTGATGCCGTGATCCTTGATTTCAGTAAGGCATTTCATACCGTCCTGCATTGCCGTTTAATTAAAAGAATACGAGCTTACGGAGTATCGGAGCAGACCTGCGATTGTATTCCAGACATTCTTGTAGATATAACCCAACATGTAGCTCTTAACAGGATAAAATCGACAGATGTAAAGATAATAGCCGGAGTATCTCAGGGAAGTGTGATATGACCGTTGCTGTTTAGAATATATATAAATGACCAAGTAGAAAGTGTCGGATGCTCTTTAAGACTTTTCACAGATGTTGCAGTTGTCTGTACCAGAGTAGCAATGCCAGAAGATTGTAAGAATTTGCTGAACGACCTGCAAAGAATTTATGATTGGTGCAGGCTCATATTGCGGATACATAGGAAAAGAAATCCACTACTGTACAGCTACGGTATTGACGACAAACAGCTGGAGACAGCGTCTGCCATAAAATATCTAGGCGTAACTGTCCAGGGCGCCTTTGGAAGGACCACATAAAACAGATAGCGGGAAAAGCAGACACCATGCTCAGATTCATAGGAGGAATCTTAAGGAAATGTAGCTCAACTACGAAAGAAGTTGCATATAAGGCGATTGTTCGCCCTATTCTTGAGTACTGTTCAACAGTCTGGGATCCCTATCAGGAAGGACAGATAGAGGAGATAGAGAAGATCCAACGAAGAGCGGCACGTTTCGTCACGGGATCGTTTAGCAGGCGAGAGAGCGTTACGGATGTGCGAAACAAACTCCACTGCCAGACTTTACAAGAAAGGCGTTGTGCATCACGGAGAGATTTACTATTCAAATATCCGGACAGCACTTTTCAGGAGGAACACCTGAACATTTCGTGCCTCATTGTAATTTGCGCCTAGTAGAAAGGGAAAACGTATTGGATGATTTGAACTAAGACAGAATTACTCAGGATACCGAATGATGTAAGTCGCTTATCTCTGCTGCTACTAGATTATCAAGAGCACTTCAGCTTGAGTTTGACAAAACGGATTATAGGGATTTCGATGTCCAAGTGTACACCTGGTGACCAAAGAGTTCAAAATCAAAGAGATTTGGTGCACATGTGGACAAGAACAACAACAACTGGACGACCACGAGAAGGTGTGGAACCGTTGGGGGTGGAGGGGTGGTGAGAGGTGGTGGGGGGGGGGGGGGTGGAGGGAGCTCATCGCAATTTTCAATTTTTAAGGAAGGTGATGGTGGGTTGGAATAGGATGCTGATGAGTAAGCTGCTTACATATGTAATGTGTTCATTTAAATTGGAAAATTTCTTAAATTGGAGAAACATTTTAAAAAATCGACGTTGGAGCCCAAATGGTAAAGCGAAAGCTCGAATATTGTCGGGTCATGCAGGATGTTACGGCAGTAGTTTAACTAGGAATAAATACAGGCCTAGGGAACCGCTTGGTTAGTAGTCTTGAGCAATTCCAACGTTGCTGACTGTCATTATACTGGGTTAGGGACAGAGGGTGTTGTGATCGTGGGTTTTTCTTTTAATTATGTTTCGCATCTCTTGCGTCCTCTCATTTCTACATTTTTCTATCGATAATGCTCTAGAATTTTGCGGTAGATGTTTAATATTAGATATTCAGTATCATTTTGAAAGAAATATAGAATGTACGCAACATAACAATCAGCCATAGAGCTACAAGACGGCGAAGTCAGACATAACAGAAATAAATAAAATAAAAAAATTTATAAAAACACTTCACCATATTCGAGACATGAATGGGAACAGATTGCTCACTTTATTGCAGCAATTTATTAAATACAAAATCAATACTGTCTAGTACAGTAGCACATTGAGTCCCGGCCGGAGTGGTCGAGCGGTTCTAGGCGTTTCAGTCTGGAACCGTACGAACCGTACGACCGCTACGGGCGCGGGATCGAATCCTGCCTCAGGCATGGATGTGTGTGATGTCCTTAGGTTAGTTAGGTTTCAGTAGTTCTAAGCTCTAAGGGACTGATGACCTCAGATGTTAAGTCCCATACTGCTCAGAGCTATTTCAACCATTTTTGAACACACTGAGATTATATTCACCATTCGGATCATTGCTTGAATATTTTCTTCTAAGGTTATACCTGTATTGTAGGTAATATGAACTAATATTCTTCCTGTCATATGCAATGTTCATTGGAAGCATTTCTACAGATAGGGTTGGTATTCTCTCAATTCTCAAATGATTCACTTAAAAGTCACCACGATGTTGTTCTGTACAGTTGATCTCTTCTGTTGGACATTGTTTACGGGAAGAAGCTGATGACCTATTATCCCCTAACTGCAAGAACTTTTCCATCTAGTTTCGTTAACTACACACAGTAGTACCCGAAAATTAAAAGTGTGTAAATGTCCAACTACCAGTAGCTGCACTTGAACAACAAATTGTCCAGGAATGGCACATTTGTATTACAAGTATGGTCCATTACACCACTGGTGCACCCATTGAGGAATATCGAGGAACTCATAATCGTTCTTATTTTTTTTTATTTAAAATTTCAGTGTGAGAGGATCTTGTCAGACTTGCATAGGAAGTAAAACAACGTAGTCAGCCGCTGCAGAGACATATGGAGCAACAATTTTAGTGCCAGTAACGACGTTAGCAGAAATTGTAGCTTGTCAAGCAACTTCTACAGCAAACTGTCACCTGGTCCTGTTTCCGTCTTAAGACCTGTTGACCTTTTGTTGCTTTCGGCAAGCAGTCCAGACGCTTAATGTCGTGGGAGGATGAGAAAGATCCATCCAGTTAGCTAACGTGGAGATGGCCAACTCAATATATTGAAGGAACTGCGGAACCTTGTCGGTAAACTTACGAACAAAGGCTAGATTGAACGGGAAAAATTTGTAATGCTCGTCTAAGCAGAAAGTGAATGATTAACTGGATGCTATTTCACTATTACTCTCAAGTTCCCTTGGAAGGAGGTACACGGCATAGTATGAACACGAGCAAATCCAGAGCGAATACTACAGCTGTCCTGACTCCAGGACTGACTTGTACCGATATCCCTCTTGTGACAACTGTCTGACCTAAGCTCCTCTGTTGGGGAAAACAGCCTCGGCATGTGTGTGGCAGGCTGCGCAGCACCTTCTACGTTGGCATTTCTTGCCGACGCCCTGTGGGGCCTCATGTCTGACCATATATATTCATCCTCAGTGCGCTGCCTCGCCTAACGACTTCTTCACGTGAGCTCACGTGAGTTCCACGTCGACATACTGCCACTCCCAGCCGCACCCTGCTGGCAGCGTTTTCTTGTACTCTCTAGAAAATTTACTTATAATGGCGTGCATTCTTTGCTTTTTGGTGCTGCATTTTTTAAACCAATGAAACCTAGTACCTTTCATGGCGTTTGACAGCACCACATAATTATGCGGTAATTCAGATCTGATGCCAGATGTCCCCACATTTATTTCCTGCTCCAATGAGGCCCAAAACTCCTTCCATTCCTACGATAACTTTCTCCTCAGTGGGATATTTCTACACTGGAGAACTCATGAAAACGTTATCTTAGTGGTGTAAACGGAAATTGTATCCACTGATCGAGTGTTTTCGTTTCTTTTCTTGCAAGACATTATCAGCACAATTATAGTGAGCTATCGAGATTCGAGGCACAAGCCGGCATTGCTGTCTCATCTTCTCAACCGAAGGTTGCAGTCACTTGTTTCTGGACAGTCTTATAAGAAAACGGTCAATACGGGGTGCATCTGAACTAATATATAAATGCTGGAAGTGAGGACGCTCATCACCCAAGTATGTGCTGAACGATAATATGGTAGCAAGAAGTGCCAAAGTATAGCACACAACATTTGCCACATCTTCTGTCACAAAGATCTTCCCCGAATTGTCTGTATTGATATAACTGTGCAGAATGGAAATAGAAGTGCCGTGTAAGTGGACATTAAAGGTGAATAAGTTACGAACGGTATCAGAGGAAATCTGGTAAAAACCTGGTGATATTTATTGCGCCTTTAGGGATTCATAAAGCGCATCTAGGGAGGACACCGTGCGTCTGGAGCGGACCGTTACGACCAAAGTGTGTAGTGGATTATAGGAGAGATGTCAAATCGTCGGATCAGGAACCAGCAGAAGAGAGAGAGGATCGTCTCCGCTGCCGTCCTTCGTTGCCCGCGTGATCCTCTTCCTAAGCTTCCGTTGGTGATGGTAGCATATCCATCTGTTAGCAATCCTTACTATAAGAACCATGCTTAGCCCAGTATCACTTGCCGGGACAGTGCACAGGGTGTGAGAGCAGTCTCTCAACACGTAGCAGACTGTATCACTGAAATCAACAGAGAATAAAAAAATATTAATAAATTGTCCCTACAAACAAGTCAGGGGAATCTACAGATCCTGTAGAACATACACACTAATCTGCTTTTCGTTTATAATATACAGATGGTATGATAAAAACACGGAAGTCAGAACAAAACGAATACAGGGTGTTACAAAAAGGTACGGCTAAACTTTCAGGAAACATTCCTCACACACAAATAAAGAAAAGATGTTATGTGGACATGTGTCCGGAAACGATTAATTTCCATGTTAGAGCTCATTTTAGTTTCGTCAGTATGTACTGTACTTCCTCGATTCACCGCCAGTTGGCCGAATTGAAGGAAGGTAATGTTGAATTCGGTGCTTGTGTTGACATGCGACTCATTGCTCTACATTGCTCTACATTGTTGGTGATGTCTTTATTGGGCCCCATGTTCTTCCACCTACGCTCAATGGAGCACGTTATCATGATTTCACAGGGGAAACTCTACCTGTGCTGCTAGAACATGTGCCTTTACAAGTACGACACAACATGTGGTTCATCCACGATGGAGCTCCTGCACATTTCAGTCGAAGTGTTCGTACGCTTCTCAACAACATATTCGGTGACCGATGGATTGGTAGAGGCGGATCAATTCCAAGGCCTCCACGCTCTCCTGACCTCAACCCTCTTGACTTTCATTTATCGGGGCATTTGAAAACTCTTGTCTACGCAACCCCGGTACCAAATGTAGAGAGTCTTCGTGTTCGTATTGTGGACGGCTGTGATACAATACGCCATTCTCCAGGGCTGCATCAGCGCATCAGGGATTCCATGCGACGGAGGGTGGATGCATGTATCCTCGCAAACGGAGGACATTTTGAACATTTCCTGTAACAAAGTGTTTGAAGTCACGCTGGTACGTTCTGTTGCTGTGTGTTTCCATTCAATGATTAATGTGATTTGAAGAGAAGTAATAAAATGAGCTGTAACATGGAAAGGAAGCGTTTCCGGACACATGTCCACATAACATATTTTCTTTCTTTGTGTGTGAGGAATGTTTCCTGAAAGTTTGGCCATACCTTTTTGTAACACGCTGTATAAAAGGAATCCAAGCAAAGAAACGATTACAACTTTCTTGTGGAGTACTAAGTTAAGTTCAACAATCTTATGTTTGCTTATACGTGGATAGTTGGCTTACTCATCCAGCGCCGAAAGATTATCAGCAGTCAGCAGTACAGTAATATGCTGCAGCGAAATGCTTGTAGCTTCACCGCAGTGTATTTTTAATAAGTGTAAATGCAAAGGAATAGTCCCCTATTGTCCCCTATTTTTGCCAGTAACGATTCATGTAAGGAGCTTAAACAATAAATGGCATAGCGAAAAAGTAAAAGACTAATGCCTTCTCATAACCAAGAGGCCAGACGCAGCGGACGGACTGCCGTTATGGGAGTCGTCAGCTGTTGTGATAACCGTTTACAGGGGCGGGGCTATGCCAACGGCGGCCATTACTTCAGTAGCGTTATCTCCCGGACAAGCTCCACCCACCAGCTGACAACACGCAGTGTCCCACACAGCGTCAGCCCGCGTGGGGTTTTTAAAACTGACAGCAGTATACACTAGTTAACTCGAAGGTGTTCTGGAATTAAGAGGAGGCAAACCTTTGGAGATAAATGCACATAATGAAACAGTGGAACTGAAATTACTTTGACAACAGGCGGGAACTGCTGCTCGAGACGCCTCTGTGAGGTTTAACACTTACGCCAATTACAGGCGTATCCGCAAGGCATAGGAAGCGAATGTACAATTTAACTTGACGGTCCAAGGTATTAGCAAACACAGTAGTTTTTTTCTGAAAAGAGAAAAGCAACGCCTATCTGAGAAAGCCTAGCAACCAACGCCACGATGCACCAAGGTGGCATTCGTCAACTGGTGGTGTCACAAAAGAAGAGCCAATAAAACCAGGAACCAGTAATGAAGCATTGATGGCAGAACCAATATGTCATGTTTAATCTCGCGACCACAGTGCATGAGGGTGCTCCGGACATAAGACGTACCTAGGCCGTACGGGGGGCGGAATATCCTTTCTCTTCCTCGTACCCTTGGCAATCTGACTTTTGTCCTGCGGAGCCCCCGCGGTAACGATAGTAGAGGTGACACAGCTTCTCAATGTTACGGTTTCAGTCTATTATTGCCTCTTTGAACCTGCTTTGACACTGTCTTGAAACTATATTATTGCACCCTACGCCTAATCTTAAGCCGTCACCTGAACATTTGACAGTGGTAGCCAAACGTCTTTTCTCAAGAGCCGGTGCCACATATGTAACAATGAGTTTGGTTATTAGAGACCTACTCATATTAGTATGTTATGGGCCCCCAATATACAATCTATTCTAAGCAACCGATAAATTGGCCGACGGTCCCTAAGTACTGATTTCTAAAAGTCGGTACCACTAGGAACACCTCGTGTTGACTATTCTGTTTGATTGATGCCCCCTCTGGAACCTCATATTTGTGACACCGTATGTGCCTCACGAAGTGTTCTGTTATCTGTGTGTATAGATTATTAACCAACACCTAAACTTTGCCATTTATTAGAATAACGACCATTATTATGGTTCTTGAAAATTTTTTATTAAATCACTAATCAACATTTAACCGTCTTAACTGCGATACCAATGTTTTACAAACACCTGAAACTAATGCTGTTGGCTTGCATATATAGACTGTTAAACATATCTTCCACACAGGATAATTTTTTAGAAACAATGTTCCTGTCACATCGGTATTTTTCACTGTCTGCCGTGGTACGCAGTATCTTTTCTTGCAGATTATTTCTCTTTCCTCACAGTTAATAAAATTTTTTTTAAAGGTTCAGAAAATGAAGAAATATAACAAAAGAACGCATTGTTTCAATGAACGCTTTACGAAATCAAAATGAGTAATACTTACTTGAAGTTTGACACAATTCTGCTCGACATATCTCTGAGAGGTTTAACACTTACGCCGATTACAGGCGTATCCTGTTCGATGTTTCACATGACGGCATATAAATTGTCAATGAACAAAATCTTGAGCAGTTCAAGAAGGCTTTCGTCGTTCGTAAGACAACAAGGAGTCATATCTTTCCTTGCCTTACGTACTGAACGAACATCTGCCGCCCTTCAGCACCTTGACTTCATACAGAAAATGTCCATTTTAGATACTACTTACCCATCATAACATAGTTAAGATCCATCTAGCCAATGAATGTACGTGGTTCCGTAGTTAACAGAGTGAAAGTTTGTACCCCGTCGCCTGTAGAGTTTGACAGTCTACCGAAATTTTCTCGTCCCGTCAACTGACGGGATTGGCAGTCAAAATGTTAATAACAGCAACTGTACCTATATTTTAAATGCATTATGCAGTATGAGACAGGATCACATACGTTTACTAAATGTCTTGCACGCGATTTTTGTTCTGCTTGTTGCAAGTATTACAGCAGCCTTAATTTAATTTCATAATCTTTGCTATGAATATGTACCGTACTTGAAGATTACTGTTTCTGTAGCGTGCATACACGAATCCAAGTTACTTCCATTTGTAATTTATACTATAAAAATGATCGGTACGAGGAACATACACCAATGCGTTGTTAGCACTGGAAGAAAAACAAGAAAATACTCCCCATCTTACATCCTCTACCGCTACAGTAGTCACACTAATTACCCTTCTGCCCTGTAGTAAGCAGCCAACTTTAGTTATGCCACGGGACGAACCAACCAATATCAATTACAATGAGGCACATCTTAAGACGTTACTTTCTACGTAAGAATTTTTGTTTGTTATTGAGCAGAAAGCTACACTCTTAAGAGGCTTTAAAAATTAGTTGACGTTTATGAATACAGCTGTTAGTTCCCAGTGCATATTGTTATAATACATGGCACAGAACCGCGTGCCGGAAAAATACTTGATTGGGACCGCATGTGGCCCATGGGCTGCAACTTGACGACCAATGCCTTAGATCGAACCCAGAGGAGGTTTACCCACTCCAGATGGAAAATACATAGGAAGGCCATTCACTACCTTGTATGTACTGTGTCATGTTAGCTCATGAACTCTGCAGTTATATGGAGACAATAATATATGGTAGATTACGCTCCCAGTCATTATGTGTCTTATTCAGTTAGCAGGATAGTATTCGTATAGTGATTTAATGAATGCTTTTACTACTTCCGTTAGCTTCGGTGTGAAAGTGGAAGGTTTTCCACTTCCTAATCTCTAACAGTTTACACACCTGTCCAAATAAAGCACACATATGATTTAATTCATTCCTAGAGCCATCAGAATGGCATGTTTCACATAGGCTTTGGCTGGAATGATATCTCCAATTGACACCGAAACCAGATACTCCGTTATGAATAATTGACAGAACGTATTTAAACTCCTGTTGTATCATGGTAAATAGTCTCACAGTCAAGGGCGGCCAACTCAAATTGCCTAGAGGCTTCTGGAGAGGTCTGCAACAGAACTTTCTATGTGCACAGAACATAAGTACATGTATACCTCACTACATCATGGTTCTCACTTTGCCACCACAAAATGGTAGCTGTTGAAGTTTTTGTAGTTCGTTTGCCACTGTGCCAGGCTTGGATGTTATTGTGGCACAGTGTTACGATGTGTAACTGGAGTGCTTTCAGTCTTACTCGCTGATTCTAACAGGTAGTTTTACAATACAGCCGGACATTAGTGGACAGTATTCGTAGAGTATTAGCACGGCCTTGCAGAGAACGCTACGATAGCTGTTATTAGTGATCCATATCCATTGCTTGTTTGGACATTGTCTATAGAGTAGAACATTACTGTTTGCATGTCGTCCATAAGTTGTGACACCATTGTTATTTCAAAGTTAAGTACTGTCAATCTGCTTTAAAACTACTAATGTTATTTGCTTGAATCTCGTACAGCATTCCGATAACGCAGCATCATTTAGGCACCTTACACGAGGTGAGTGTGCAGGACTCCACATTTGGCGACGAGTATCCGCTTGACCCAGTGCCAGACTGCCTTAGACTTTTTTTTATGTGTTGACGCTGAAATTCCCTCTTGTCTTTACTTTTCAGGGCCACTCATTTGCTTTAACAGTTTGTTGTTTTTTTTTTCAGGCTAGTGTTTTCAGTTGGGCGTTGCAGAAAAAATTGCTTTCTTCATATTTTTGTCTGCTTGTTGCATTTGTCTCTTCCAGTATGATCCCCTCCGCACCTGTTTTGCCCCCTACTCAGGTGCCACAGCCGCAAGCGTTGTATCCCACACAGCTAATGCAGATGTTTCAATTCCAGATACAGCATATTTCTGCACCATTCAACATAGTGCAGCAGCTACTGGCCAACGCTGCGTGCCTGACAGAACAAGCACCACGTACTACAGCTGCTATACCGCCTTTTCGGCAGTTTCGTGAACAAGTCGAAGAATGGCTCGAGTGGTTGTCACTGCTTGAGGTTCACGTCATTGTTCACAATGTACCGGGTACTCTGAAACTTCGCTCTTATCCACGGTGCAGTGCTCCACCACACTCAAAAACTCTTCCCTAACGCCATTCCGAGTGAACTGTCTTATGACGGACTAGTAGCATCACTAACAAACTATTATGACCAACAAGTGAATGTGGTAGCAGTTCTTTAATTGCAAAAAACTGTCAGAAGGAACCCATCGCGAGTGGGTAACAGATTTGCGCTGTATGACAAGGAAACACAAATTCAAGTGCGCTTGCAGTGCTTCATATTCAGAGGTTATATTGTGTGATGGGATCGTGTACAATGTATCTGATGTCATAATCTGAGAACAGCTTTTGAAACAGTCTGATCCATCATTTCTGTAGGTAGTGCAAACACTAGATCCCTATGATTCAGGTGCCTTGTCGGCTCACACATTTGAGCAGCCGGCTATTTGTCGTGTTCAGTCCCTTGCTTGCGACCGCCCCATTACGCACCGGCGGCGTGCACTACCCAAGCCGAGTAAACAACTTTCCACGCAGTGTAAGCAATTCGCTGAAGCCGGTCGCGGTGGTCTAGCGGTTCTAGGCGCTGAGTCCGGAACCGCGCGACTGCTACGGCCGCAGGTTCGAATTCTGCCTCGGGCATCGATGTGTGGGATGTGCTTAGGTTAGTTAGGTTTAAGTAGTTCTAAGTTCTAGGGGACTGATGACCACAGATGTTAAGTCCCATAGTTCTCAGAGCCATTTTTTTTTTAGTTCGCTGAGCAGGTGGCTACACCGGCGAACAGAATTAAGTCTGGCCCTTGCTGTTATACACGGCACAAACACGAAGACTACCCCTCCTCACAAGCTCAGTGTTACGCTTGTGGTAGGAAAGGGCACGTACAGTCCGTATGTTTGCAACGGAACAAACATAAGAAGTCGGCCCAATCACGAAACTCTCGTTATAAGGCCCATGTCATTAATGCAGTGTATTCAAAGTCTGCAACAGGCATTAGCAAACCTGGCAAACGTGCAGTTTCTTCGGTGATACGCCAGTCAAACAAACATTTTGGTCATTTACTTCATTGTGGGAAACATGGGAAATTTCAGTTGGACACGCGTGCCTCTGTCACATTGCTAAATCATCACAAATATGAACTTTTAGGCTCACCACACCTGTCTAAAAGTAGCACGCAAATGACGGATTATAATGGATAAGACATTCTCATTCCCAGAATGTGTACTTTGCCTGCTATGTATCGCTCGCATACATGAACAATGACTTTTACAGTGCTATAATCACGCGATATTGAGAACATATTTGGGCTTGATTCTTTTGATCTGTTTGGCTTTAATATTCAGGACAATGTATTGTCAGTGTCAGCATTCCATGTGAAAGACAGTGTAGCTAGCTTGCAAAAGAATTCCCGGAGCTCTTTTCTGAAGGTATACCTGAAATAATAGTGTAAGACAACAGAACTCAGTTCACGTCAAATGAATTCGAATCGTTCTGTGAACGCAATGGCATACAGCATCTAGCTAGTGCACAGTCAAATCCGCAGTCAAACGGCGAAGCGGAACGTTTTGTCAAAACCTTCAAGCAGCAGATGGCCAAACTTCGCTCCGCACACACCAGGAATCAAGAATTGTAGCTGATTCTCGCCTCATATCGTTCGCACCCACGAGATGGACCATCGCCAGCGGAACTGCTTCACGGCCGCCACCATCGCACACCGCTCCGCTTTCTCCTCAGCACCCGGTGCCGAAGGAAGGCCGCAAGTACCACTTCGCGCTGCATTATTTTGTATTTTACAGGATTTTTAGCGACAGCAGACGGTGGGCGCGAAGCGAGATCGTTCGTTGACTTGGCGCTTAGCTGGTATCTTCTTTCAGGCCCGTAGTTTTTTTTCGTGGGGGTGGGGGGGGGGGGATGAGGAACGTTCTGGAGTAACCACAACAAGCGCCGAAATGAAGAGGAAGAACGCAAGACCAGAGAAGGTTGTGAGGTGACGTCGGCCAATAGCGCGCTGACCAGAACGTCACCATGATATGAATGGCATCTAACCGAAGTGCATACAAGCGCCGCTCCTGCCAGCCTCGGTCGGACATTAGTGGACAGTATTTGCAGAGTATTGGCATGGCCTAGCAGAGAATGCTACGACAGTTGTTATTAGTGATCCATATGCACTGCTTGTTTTAAATTTGTCTATAGAGAGAAACATTACTGTTTGCATGTCGTCCGTAAGTTGCGACACCATTGTTATTTCAAAGTCAAATATTGTCCATCTGCTTTACTGAAGTAAAACTACTAATGTTATTTGCTTGAATTATTGTATAGCATTCCGAGAACGCAGCTTCCTTTAGGAACCCTATGCGAGACCAGTGGGCAGGACCCCACATAACTACCCACCTATTAAAGGGACGGAGACGTGGGTGAAAAAGTAGCATTGGTGACAACACGCAAATAGCCAGACTATATTCATCCAGTGTTTGAGAATGAGAGTACTTATTGGATTCCAATAATGCATATAATTTCAAACTGGTGACGAAACTCTTTCTTGCTGACAACTCCCATAAAATATTGGACAGAAAAAAGTTTATAGCTTAGTACATTCTCGCTGCTTGTGCAGTCAATTTCCGCATCAGGAACGCCCATTCAGTTAATTAGTCCTTTACTACTTTCTGTCCTCCAAACACGTTTTTCAGCCAGCATTCACATGTACCGCAGAATATACCAGCAAAATTTTCATTGTACGACAGAAAGTTCAGGAGCTAAGGCGTGAGAAACGCCGAGATGCATGAAAAACTGGTACATTATGCATGACATTTGAATTCATTACTTGTTTACAGCTAACTCTCTCTGCAACACATCTCGCAGGAAGTATTCACAGAAACAACTGGCTGTAACTGCGAAATTATATCATTCTATAACACCAAGTTCAGCATATATGACGTCATAAATTTATAACTGCGTGGAACCGAAAGTGTAGGTCTAGTTTCGATACAGAAACCTATGAAACATACATGTGATGTTAAATGTATGCTTAGATTCTCGAACACACACACACACACACACACACACACACACACACATATATATATATATATATATATATATATATATATATATATATATATATATATATATATATAAAGGGAAAGACCCATGAATCGATTTAAACAAATTTGGTTCACATATTACTTACTGTATAGAACGATATACTTTGGGGTTAAGACGCAGCAACCTACTGCTGCAGAAGGGTGAGGAGAGAATTTGGGGGGGGGGGGGTATGAGGAGACTGACCCACGGAGAGGGGGGAAGGATAAGATGGACACTGAGAGAGGAACAGATTGACAATAGAGTGGGTGGGGTGAAAAGCGCAGAGAAAGGGAGGATGAGATGGTTTAAGGAGAGTGGGGCGGAGGATATGGACAGAGAAAGGAAAGGAGAGGAGATGGACTGTGAAGGAGGGGAGGTGAGGATGGACATGGAAAAGATGTTGGAAATGTATGCAGAGAGGGGAATGGAGCAGATGGTCAGAAGAGGGGGAGGAGCAGATTGAAAGAGAGGTAATGAAGGAGCTGATGGACACAGGGGCAGGAAGTGTGGGGTGGAGGAGGTGCAAAGAGTAACTGGGTGGAGGAGATGGACTGAGGGGCACAGGAGATGGACAGAGAAAAGAGGGAGGAGGAGATTCATAACTAGACTGGAGAGGAGAAAGTAGACTTATAAGGGGGAGGAGAAGATGGACATATAGGGGATGAGCAAATGGGAAGAAGGACAGATGGACAGAGGGAAGGGCAGGAGGTGATGGACAGAGAGAGAGGCAGGAGTAGATGGACAAGGAGTGTGGGTGGAGAAAGAGGTCAGAGAGATGGGTGAAGGAGACGGCAAAGAGGGCAGGAAGGTGGAGATGGGATATGAGAGGTAAGCAGATAGAAGACTGGAATGAAGACGCATCCAGGCAACGCCAGGTGCTCAGCTAGCAACAAATCAAGTGTAAGCATCTGCTTTCAACAATGTTTCCTCCTAATTTACTCTGCACAAAAAATGAACCATATTGTAACTTCTGCTCCGCTTATAGTGTTCACTACTTACTGAAACTTCGAGCACCCATCATCCATTACTAAACTGTGAATTTTATTTGTGATGCCAACCATACTGGCATTACAATAAAAAAGGGCTTAAGCAAAGTTATTGTATAGGTAATTTTAACATTTTAACTTTCTTTTCCAACATTTTTTAAAAGACAAAAAATGTGCTTACGCTATTTCATTGTGTATAGTGCTGCTTTAAAATCATTTGACCTGTGTCTTATCAAGTATTGATAATATTTTAAGTAGCATAAATACATGTAAGACAAAATATATAGTGATGAACTGAATATGCACATATGTGAAACGTACTGCTTTCGCCATAGCTGCGAGCAGATAACAGTCGAGAAAATACTGTTGACATTTCGGATTTGAAGCGGAACATATTAAGAGTGCCATCTGTATTTCATTTTATACGAAACTACTGTTCCATCATGACTAGTTCCATGAGCTTTGGACAGCCATGTAATAAATGGGAGAAACGGATTGAAGCTGAGTTACGTCAAAAAACCGTAACGCATTAGGCTGTTTGTCACTTACCAAAATACATTAGGAATTCTAACATTCTGTGTGTTGTCTGTTTGTTCTGTATCGTGTCTCCCTACCACTTTCGCACCTGGGGCCTGTTGCTGGTAAGGAGACGCCAGACCACACATGACACGTAGAATTCAGAAGAGTTCAGTGAGACTAGCGATGATATAACCAAATAGTTAATGATTTCAGCGTCAGCTCCACTGCACTCCCTGTAAAAGAATGTTAATACTAACTAAATGTAGTGGAAGGGGTTCAAGACTTTCCAATTTTTTAGTTACCTGGTAAAATAACGTCGAAAAACCAGTTAAGTTTACCATTGGAAATTTTATTCTACTCACAAAACATCGTTTATATATTGCACTATTGATAAAAGGAAATGTTTTAATACAGGATGGTAAAAACCAACTGCGTTCAACAAAAATGTGAACGAATATTCCCTTAATGGGTTTCCAAGTTCAACAATGGATCGAAGGATGACCTATGCCATATCACATCTATAATCTAGGTATAAATTAAGTTTCACAAAAGAGAAAAGTATCAAAATGGTCTACAGTGACCCTCAATTACCTTTAATTACTTATCTAACTTGCCGTAAAATACAGTGGCTGATGTGGCTTCTCAATAACTATATAACAGAAAAATCATCGCATTTCAGACATTTACTTCAAGTGGCAAATGTGAACACCATGAGCTTTAATTGATGATCGACCCTAGTATTACGCAAAAAGGGAGTGTAACAGATGAGATTTCTGCAGTTCTGAGTGAAGCTTTATGCGCTGTTATGCGGCATCACGTGCGTTCATTACCTTGTCGGTGTTCGTCAGGGGGCGGCGGCCAGCGCAGCTCCGCTCACCTCGCCGTCTTGGAAGCAACTCTCTTCTAACTTCTCTTTACTACAATTTACCGAAGTTGGTTTAAAAAAACTATCTGGCTGTGTTTTCATCTGACCAGTCAGGGTCTCAATGTTAACCTTAAGCTCCCCCTACAAAAATTCTGTCTATCCAATGAGACACGTTATACTTTTCGTGGTGGGGCAATGTTTTTAAAGTTTGCAACATAACAGAGACGCGAAAAAGTCTGACGCCAAAAGTTGCAGCTGGTGTGGTCCTTTTAGTGCCATCGTAAGATCTATACTGTTCTTCTGGAGGGCTCTATCTTTTAACATGGGCTGTGTGGTGGTACTGACGTCACAGAGACGCAAAAAAGACTCACGCTAAAACTTGCAGCTGGGGTGAGGTCCTAGCGGTTAGCTGGCGACGTGTGTGTCCGTCCCTTATCGTAGGGCATTCAGCTTAACACGGTTCTGCTCTCGGCTTCTGTTCTCGTTTCTCCCCTCGGAACTGCATCTGTCTCACGGTGGGAAGGTATGACATGCATTTAGGCATTCTTGTGTTAGTCTGTGGTATTCCATTTGCTCACTCGTTACTCGTATTACTTTGGTTAAATTAATGTCACGATTTATTAGGAGCTATGTGACATACTACTGGTTTTGCTTATCATGTCAGGGTTTTCATGGAAGGTGTTGGATTTGCCTGACACCTGATATATCAACACCCTTCGAACTTAATTTTTGCACTGAATTTAGGCAATGATTGAATCGTTGTCTAAATCAGTCAAATATTATTCCTTTATCTAAATTTTGTTGCCTACTGTTCAGCCACGTTATTCTGGTTCTATGCTAGTTTATATTACTAATTTATATTTTTATATTCTTGCACATTATTCTCAAAAATTACAAGAGAAGAATATTTTTATGCTATTATTAATTTTTAATTACTTTCTTTCTTTATTTAAGTGTGAAGTTTGTTTTTTAAGAAGTTTGTTATCTAAAGTGAGGAGTCTTTCACATCGATTTTCTTAGAAATATATTTTTTTTTATAAATGTAGTAATTAAGTAAAATCTATTCCTTACACATTTTCCAAATATCATGTACAAGTAAAATGTTTTTGTTTCTAGACACTCATTTCAACATTGTTACACTAACAAATAAGAATTATTTCCAAGAATTGTCTTGACAAAGAAATATACATACACAAGTATTGAGATATTATCCTAACAAATGGTACAAATGTTAAAAAAAAGGGAAAACACCCAACAAGATAACTTTTTATTCTTCGTTTTTATATGCAGAAAATAAGTAAAATGTAGTTATTCATTTATTTTTATGAGGAGAAAATAAGTGGCATATAGTTTTAGTGTTTATTGTGCCTTACTTTTGATTTTTTACATACGATCCATTTCAGAACTAATGACTTATTTTTATCGATACTCTATTATTTTACTTAAGTCCATAGTCAATGACTGTTATTTTGTAGTTTATTAGCTGTCTGGTGTGCTTAACTTATTTAGTTTTTCGCATGTTTCTTTTGGACAATCCCTACATCACGTAATTTGATTTCACACAGTCACACAATCCTATGAATGTTTAAGCATGAGGTTGGCAAATGTTTTTGCATGAAGGTGATGGACTTGAGCGAGATGGATGTGGTCAAGTATTTGACGTACAGCTTCGTTCGTCGTTCCTTGTTGGCTTTGCAAGTGTGTGTTGCTGTTGTGGAGGTCCCATAATGCAATGGAGTTGTGAGTGCAGAATCTCGTGGTTTACTGGCTTTGTATGCGTGAAAGTCATCGTTGTGTGTCGCTGAAAGCGGTCGTTTTTCGTTGTAATACTTGGCAGATGACTAGTTTACAATAGGATAGGGATTTGGGAAGGTATGTCGTCTATTCTTCACCCATCTTCTTTCTTGTTCTCAATCTTGCGAACTTCTGTTCTTCCTGCTTTTTGTCTGCTTCTTACTTGCTTCTTGGTTCTTCGCTGGGCAGGATATTGATATGGAAATGGAAATGAGCGTTTGGCGTCAGTGGCCGGGAGGCCCCTCGCGGGGCAGGTCCGGCCGCCATATCGCAGGTCTTATTACAGTCGGCGCCACATTGGGCGACCTGCACGCCGGATGGGGATGAAATGATGATGAACACAGCACAACACCCAGTCCCTGAGCGGAGAAAATCTCCGACCCAGCCGGGAATCGAACCCGGGCCCAGAGGACGGCAATCCGTCACGCTGACCACTCAGCTACTGGGGCGGACAGGATATTGATAACTAGTCGCTTTGACGTTGTCCTCTTAGTAACAGTTAAATAAATTGTTTGGGCATATCATTTTTACATTGTGGAAGTTTTCTTTAGTTTCGTGCATCATCATGCTGTTTAATAGCAGTAGTGTGACTTTTACACATATTTTGTTTCGCCAGTGGTGGCTTGCCCAAGCCGTCTTCTCGTCAGGCCGTTTTTTGCTCGTTCTGCCGAGTCGGGGTGCTCGGAGATCCTTCCGGCATTCGACGTCCCATCGCGTCTTTGCAGGGCTCCGCCACTGTGTGGCTCTGTGTTCCATCCCAGCAGAGTTCCACCTAGCGGGCAGATTTATTGCCCACTTTCGATACAAGTGCCTTCTGTTGGTCTCGCTGTTCTTTCCTTTCTCTCGATGCTTCTGCCTTGTAGGAATCATGTCTTGCTAATTACATCCTTTCGTTTCTTGGTACTTCTCCCATTGCAAATAGTGGTTTGTTGCATCTTGTCCTTGCTGGAGTTTTTACAATGGTTCTTACAAAAAGTTTTACTTATAATTATCTAACATATGTCTAGTACCTACATTGTTTTACCCCTTCTTAAAAGCTTTACAAATTTCGGCGCCCTTTCCATGTTACAGTTCTAAGATATTTTGAGTATTAACTTCTAAAAGAATTCTCAAATTAGTTTTTTATTTTTGTGTAATGTCGTGGTGTATAGCATTTTAGTATTTCATGCTGTTGGACTATCTATGCTCTATCCCTTCACCTTAATCTATGGTACTATTGGTGTTATTTTTGTTTTTGTTTTTATTGAAACTACTTTCTTTTTCCCACCTTCCTCTCTCTTCATTCTTCTTTCTCCCGACGATCTTATCTGCAACATAATCTTGAAATTTTTTGCTGATTATTTACCAGTAATAAAATTAATCTTCTAACTTGTATTGAAAGTGTTTAATACTGCCAGTCTTAGGTCAAAGTACCTCTGCTTTATCTCGTAAAATACCCTCTAATTCTCTTTTACTGTGTTCTGAAATACCTTGAACTTCTTGCAATTTTTCGTCGATTTCTTTATGGACTTCTAACATGAGTTGAGGCGATTCCCCCTTTTGTGCATACGACTCTAATTCTTCATCCTCTTTATGTCGTGTCATTCTTAATTGTTTGTTTATAACTGGTATTTCTTCTAATTTTAGCTTTTGCTCAAAGAGAAGTGTGACATTCCCGAATGTTATGCTACCTTTCCCCATATCTATTATTGCTCGTCTCTCATTTAAAAAATCTGCACCTATAATCAAATCTACAGTTAGTTTAGGTATAATCACTAAGTTGGCTGCGATCTTTTGACTTTGACACGAAAGAATTAACCTTGTTTGTCTCGTAACTTCCGCAGCATTGTTTCTAATAGGACCTCTTACTTTAATCTTACGTGTTTTCAGAACTGGCAATTTCTCACTGGCATTACACAGCATGAATAAATTTTCTGAGATCGCAGTCAGTTCACTTCCGCTATCAATTACAATATTGACTGGGATTTGCTTTACCATGGCCTTCACAATTGGTTGAATTTGAAACGGTTGGTTCTGATCTTCTTCTTCTTGCATCAACGAATCTTCCACAGAATCATACATGAGTCTTTTTAGGAATTTCCCTTGTGAATTCGAACTTTCTGTAGGATAAGCTTCGACTGCTTCTTCTCTCTCTTTTATTTCCTCTTCTCTATTTCTTCTTTCATTTACGCTTTCTTCAATATCCTCTACTTTTTCCTCATCCTCGTCTATCTTCTCCTTCTTCGTCGCTACTTCCTCATAATCGCATCTAAATGCTCTAAGTATCGCTTCATAACTTCCTTCATTATATACGTTGGGTTGTGTGCCCACTCGTAACTTATTTTCGACTTCTGTCGACTGCGCATTATCCTCATTGAATTCCCTTTCCCTTGTTTCCATCTCAAATAGCTCTTCAATACTCATTACTTCGTCCTTTCCTCCTACAATCGTTGTGCATGCCTCTGGTTTCTTCATCTTCCTCGTCAGTATTCTCCCAATTAATTTCGTCCCAACACGATATTGTTATCTTATTGTCTTCGTTTTCATCTGGTCTCTGCGGATTTGTTTCTTCCTTCTTCTCTTCTCGTGATACGATTTTTACTTCTCTGTTCAAGGCGCTGCAATGTACTGGGTTGGTGTGTCATTCTCTTTGGCATGGGCGCTTAGCTGTCAATTCGAGCGTTTATCGGGGTTTGGTGGTCTTACCTCCACCTCTTCTATCTGTATTCTCTTTTCTTGTTCAGCTTGTTGATAGCGGTTTCTTTGTTGATAATTTGTCGGTCTATTGGTTCTCCAGTACCCGTTCCGGTTGTTGTTATTCCCTCTGTAATAGTTGTTGCTGTTCCTGGGTAAATTATAGTTATTGTCATATTCTCTTTTAAATCCATAACCGGCCCTTTGTTGAAATCTATTGTCGTTTCTTGGTGCGAAGTTATCTCATGGTTCGTAATTATTGTTTCTACGTACTGTGTCTTGTGGATTCCACTGCTTTTTGCTTTCGTTTTCACGTGCGCTTCGTCTTTTTTTTGCGTCATCTTCCGAAAATATGAACTCTAATTCCCGTAGAATACCTTTAAATACTTCGACGTCATTGCCTCCCCGACCTACTATAGATTGCTGGTATTTCAATGGTAGCTTCATCGTGTATTATTTAATCTACTCTCCGTCACTGTATGGTACATCTAAGCATTGATTTTTCTTTGCCATTAATTCGAAAAATTTCACGGGACTCTTCTCTCCTGAATTTTCAAAATATGGGTTCTGTAATAATTCGTACGTCACTCTGTTCTATGCTTCGCTGGACCAATATCGTGAGAGAAACTTCTCTCTGAAATCTTCGTACGATCGGCATGGTTTCTGCGACTGTTCCTGACATGTGTGCACATATAAAGTCTAATTTGTGTGCTAGCGCCCAGTGTTCTGGTAATCCTACTCGGAATTGATCAATAAACGTTTGTGGATGTAATGAGTTTCCTTCTCGAAAGTGTTGAAATTTTCTGACTGTGAGGAAATGATCGTTGTCGTACTTCGTCATAGTGCCATATGAAATTCGCGATTCTTCGCCACTTTTGTTTCTGATCATTTCTCCCGTCGTTCTTTCCGGTTGTGGTAGATCCATTGGATATTGTCCACTGTAACTTTCGCCTACCCTTACGTAGTATCGTTGGAGTGCTACGCAATAATTTTCTTCCATCGGTTGTGAACGTGTAGCGGAATGCATTGCACCGTACTCTTCGCGACCTGGCTTTCCATTGTCACGTATTGTTTGGGTATCTTGTCTGGCTAATCTTGCCGCTTCATTGCACGATCCAAACTGTCTTGAAACATACATTTGTGGTTCCGCATGTGTTTGTGATGACGTTTGTTCATCAAGAATCTCGAAACGTGTTTGTTGCTGTGCAGGCTGTCTGATTTCACGTATGTTACTTTCCCCCTGTGATAGGAATCGCAAATGCGTAATATCTTCGTTAATTGCTTGTTTTTCCTGTGCTGTTACAGATACGGATGTGGTTGCAGACTCTGTGCTTGTTCGATCCTGTTCACTACGCTCTTCAATGGTTTGCAACAACTCTGTTCGCAATTTCTGAAATTGTCCCATCGTTTGCGCTTCTATTTGGACTATGCGGTTATCATATCTTTTCAGCGCTGCTTTTGTGATACGTTTGTGTAACACACTGTTTTCAACAACTTCACGCGCTGTACCTGCTGCTTGTCTAGTAATTTCATTTATCTGTTTCTCTAGTTTCTTGACTTCTCCCTCGGTGTTGTTACGTAATGTTTTAATCTCGTCCAGAATTTCATTACGCAATGTTTGTACGTCCGCTTGTACCTTGTCAATGTCTGTTCTCAATTGATTGTGACCTGTTATTAAGTTTCCTATCACTTCTCGAGATTCTTTTGCCTCGTCATCAATATGACTTGGGTGTAACTGATTTTTTTTGTATTGTTTTTTAATCTCACGCATTTGTCTCGTGGTTTCCGCATTCTGAATTTGAATTTGGTTCGCTATGTCTTTATTTTGCCTTGTCATGATTTCCGTAATTTGTTGTAATAATGCTGCCAGATTGGTGGGTCCTATTGCGTTTTCTTCCGACGTCCTACGCTCTGTGTTTTCGCCCAAGTGCTGGTTCGCAACCGATTGCAATGAACTGTGCGGTGACACGTTTCTGCTCGAATTCCTTGTACTTTGTGGTGAGGGAGCTCTGATTACTTGTACTATGGGTTCTACGTATTCAAGACGCAAGTTAGAATCCTCATCGACTGTCTCTCTACTTTTCTACTCCTCTGTCTTATGCTGACTTACGTTTTCTATGCCTTGACGTACATTATCCTCGTTATGGTGCGTTATATGTCCTATTTCTCGCGATACTGCATCGTCTGTTGTACTGTCCTCTATTCTCTGTCCATTTTCATGCTGGGTCTCTACCTCAATTCGGTCAAGGTCTCGATCTGCCATTGCTAATCTTTCCGAATCCCTTATTTTATGTTTTAAAAGCAATTTACGCGCCCTACTTCGAGTCAACATGCGCTCATACGATCTCATGCGTTTCATAAACACTTTGTTCACACGACTTGACAAACCATTCACTTACTTGATGGGTCAGAAACAACTTGTCAACGATGTATCCGCCACCTGTGCGCTTGCATTGGAGAGAAAACTTAATTCTAACAATATTAAAATTCATAACTTAATTAAGCTATTGTCTCTGCCTGAATGTCTCACTTTTATTAAATACTTTCTTACTATCTATCGCTGCAGCTATATGTTTTCGACTATTTATAACGTTCCAAAAACATTTTTTTTTATTACGAAAATTTTTCAGCAGGATATTTTTCTGAGCTAGTTAGCCATGAGGTCGACCTTCAATCATGCTATTTTACCATCCTGGCAGGGTCGCCATTTTCTAACATTCTGCGTGGTGTCTTTGTTCTTTATTATGTCTCCCTCCCACTTTCGATCAACGGCGCTCTGAGCGTGTTTTTTAGGGAATTGACTAGTTTGCACCTGGGACCTGTTGCTGGTAAGGAGACGCCAGACCACACATGACACATAGAATTCAGAAGAGTTCAGTGAGACTAGCGATGATATAACCAAATACTTAATGATTTCAGCGTCAGCTCCACTGCACTCCCTGTAAAAGAATGTTAATACTAACTAAATGTAGTGGAAGGGGTTCAAGACTTTCCTATTTTTTAGTTACCTGGTAAAATAACGTCGAAAAACCAGTTAAGTTTACCATTGGAAATTTTATTCTACTCACAAAACATCGTTTATATATTGCACTATTGATAAAAGGAAATGTTTTAATACAGGATGGTAAAAACCAACTGCGTTCAACAAAAATGTGAACGAATATTCCCTGAATGGGTTTCCAAGTTGTACAATTGATCGAAGGATGACCTATGCCATATCACATCTATAATCTAGGTTTAAATTAAGTTTCACAAAAGAGAAAACTATCAAAATGGTCTACAGTGACCCTCAATTACCTTTAATTACTTATCTAACTTGTCGTAAAATACAGTGGCTGATGTGGCTTCTCAATAACTATATAACAGAAAAATCATCACGTTTCAGATTTTTACTTCAAGTGGCAAATGTGAACACCATGAGCTTTAATTGACGATCGACACTAGTATTACGCAAAAAGGGGGTGTAACAGATGAGACTTCTGCAGTTCTGAGTGAAGCTTTATGCACTGTTATGCGGCATCACATGTGTTCATTGCCTTGTCGGTGTTCGTCAGGGGGTGGCGGCTGGCGCAGCTCTCCTCACCTCGCCGTCTCGGAAGCCACTCTCTCCTAACTTCTCCTTACTACAATTTACCGAAGTTGGTTTAAAAAAACTATCTGGCTGTGTTTTCATCTGACCAATCAGGGTCTCAATGTTAACCTTAAGCTCTGCCTACAAAAATTCTGTCTATCCAATGAGAAACATTATACTTTTCGTGGTGGGGCAATGTTTTTAAAGTTTGCAATGTAACAGAGACGCAAAAAAGGCTCACACTGAAACTTGCAGCTGGTGTGGTCCTTTTAGCGTTATCGTAAGATCTATACTGTTCTTCTGGAAAGCTCTATCTTTTAACATAGGCTGGGGGCTGGTCCTGACGTAACAGAGACGCGAAAAAGTCTCACGCTAAAACTTGCCGCTGGGGTGTGGTCGTAGCGGTTAGCTGGCGACGTGTGTGTCCGTCCCTTATCGTAGGTCCTTCAGCTTAACACGGCTCTGCTCTCGGCTTCTGTTCTCGTTTCTCCCCTCGGAACTGCGTCTGTCTCACGGTGGGAAGGTATGACATGCATTTAGGCATTCTTGTGTTAGCCTGTGGTATTCTATTTGCTCACTCGTTACTCGTATTACTTTGGTTAATTTAATGTCACGATTTATTCGGAGCTATGTGACGTACTACTGGATTTACTTATCATGTCGGGGTTTTCATGGACGATGTTAGATTTGCCTGACACCTCACAGTATTTATGACTTTATTCAACTTTTATATTTTGTTTTAATGTTTATCTGCTGCTGATAGACGTTATCATAAGAACAGACAAGTTAAATTGGACGAACAGGACAAAAGTACTGTGTTGTGGTTTTCTTGAACGAACAAACGTTTTCCTATGTAGTTTCGATGGAACCCTTAGAAAAGTATTTTCTGATGTAAATATCTTAGCATATTTTCTTTGAATACTAAATCGTGTTGTTAATCACCGATACTGATGGAATGCAGTTTAGGCTCATACGTTCCCTGTATGTTTCAGTAATCTCAAAATTTTATGACTGCTTTGCATTCCGCTTTATAAGCATCAAACAGTGCCGTAAAGGGCACAAATGTTCTGCTGATTAAAAGTTGCCTGTTCATTCCACACTTACATTTCTTCCCATTATATTTTGCTTTTAGTACATCACTACATTTGTGTTCGCAACATCTTACTCTAGTCTGTTATCGTATGCTTCCATTGCTCTATATGAACACTGCAGCAACGTTTCTGTATTCTCACCGAAACAGGTGTACGTCTTAGTGGATAAAGTTTGTGTTTGATCGGTGGTATTCGTACGCAGGTCTTTGAAAGACTATTCGTCATCCTTGTTTATGCTGTATTTTGAGTTTTGCTTTATGTTAGGTGGTGGTGCCATATGTGGAGATAAGGCTACCTATGTCTGGTGGTGGAACGACATGATGTGTAAGTTCTGCTTTGAACCAAGAACTGGGTGAAATCAAGTTAGTTTACTCACCGTGGTAAAATTATGTTGCAGTGGCAAGTTTATATTGGCATCGTTTGGTTGCGATTACTCCGGGAGCACGAAAGGGACTGTGTGTTTGTACGTAGTGAAATAGGAGCTCATAGGTTACTCATACACAGTTGAATGGGAGCTGATTATAGTTACGTACATTATCGCTCCACTTTGTCGTGCTGTAAATTCAAATATGTTAATCTCTTATTAAGTGACAAACAGTGTTGAAAAATCATAGGATGTGAGAGTTATTTTGCGATTGCTTGTCATGAATCTCAGTTTTCTATTTATACACTACTATTTGTGTCAAGTATACACTCTAAAGCAGTGGTCTACAACACTTTACGATAAGAGGACGTGTAGAACAGTGGAATCGTAATAAGAGATTTCAATGGCACAGAAGTGGCGTGCACATGGACCCAACAGCGCCCACCTTTGTGCGTCCGTACTGGTCAGATTTACGCAAGCCTCAGTCGATGTGAAGCCGTCATACGAAGTGGAAAATTGTAACCAAGTACCATTACGCCTCGCCGACATGACAGGGTGGAATACCGGCATGTGAGTGCGTTCGAAAGGGGCAGAGTGACTGGGCTCCGGGAAGCGAGTGTGTCGTTCCGTAACGTTCCACCTAGTACAGCACTTTCGGCACGCGTGCCACTGCCTCGGTTTCCTTTGATCACCGCCCGCCAAAGCCGCAGACTGGATGGGCGCGTGAACGCCGGCACTGGAATGCTTGAAACTTCCTGGCAGAAGTAAAGCTGTGAGTACCGCGCGTGAGTCGCGCTTCGGTAGCTCAGTTGGTAGAGCACTTGCCCGCGAAAGGCAAAGGTCCCGAGTTCGAGTCTCGGTCGGGCACACAGTTTTAATCTGCCAGGAAGTTTCATATCAGCGCACACTCCGCTGCAGAGTGAAAATCTCATTCTGGAAACTGGAATGCTTACTGGCAAAATGCAGTGTTTCCGGAGAGTCGCGCTTCAGCATGTCCTTCAGTGATGATCACATACGCGTACCACGCCGTCTTGGAAAACTTAGTCGGACAGACTGTACTGTTGAGCGGAATAGCGAACAAACGTAAAGTGTTATGGTTTGGGGCGCCATAGCCTATAATACTGTAGTTCGCCTTGTACGTCTTCAGGACAATCTCAAGGGATACTGCTACATCAGAGAGTTTTCACAGCCCGAGTCATTGCCCCTCCTGTAGATCGTTCAGATGATGGTTCAGATGACTCTAAGCACTATGGGACCTAACATCTGAGGTCATCAGTCCCTTAGACTTAGAACTACTTAAACGTAACTAACCTAAGGACACCACACACACCCATCCCCGAGGCAGGATTGAACCTGCGACCGTATCAGCAGCGCGGTTCCGGGTTGGGTTGGGTTGTTTGGGGAAGGGGACCAGAGAGCGAGGTCATCGGTCTCATCGGGTTAGGGAAGGACGGGGAAGGAAGTCGGCCGTGCCCTTTGAAAGAAACCATCCCGGCGCGGTTCCGGACTGAAGAGCCTAGAACCGCTCGGCCGCAGCGGCCGGCGTAGGCCCTTCCACATGGGATATTTCAGCAGGACAACTCCCGGCCGCATATGGTGAGGGATGTGCAAACTTCTTCGAAGAACGACTGGTACTACTACTTTCCTGACTGCCCGTTCGCCTGACATGTCGCCTATCGAACATGTTTGGGATATGATTGGTCGGCAACTAGTTCGTTCAGGCACTCTTGTAGCCACAGTTGATACTTTGTGGATGCTCCTACAAACCTCGTTACGGAGTAGATTGCAGCACGTGATGGCATTACTCCGTACTGAATTTCCACAATCATATTATATGTACGGGTCTGTAATGCTAATCATTTGTATAGTGTCATGTCCCCATTCGGTCGAATAAATTACATTATGATGACATCTGTCGGTCTTGGTGTTTTAGTCTTACAACGAGTTATTTGAGTTTGAGTAGCCATTTATTTGTGTTCGGTTACAATATAATTACTTATCAGTCTACTTCTTTTGGATTTATTTCGACATATATACCTTATCATCCTTCCTATCAAAGCACCTGGTCGCCCCATGTTGTACGGCCGCCAGTTTATTATGCCTTGTGGCCCCACTTCATGATCCACAAATATTCAGGCTGTATCGAAAAAGAAATACTGATTCGATATCTCACAAGACACTAGTGACAAGCAGCTGTTCTTCTCATGCTATCAGGTTCATTTCCCGCCACGATAAGTTCATATGTGTTGTCTCGCCTGTTGCTGTTTGTTTCATATCGTTCGGAAAGGTTTCTCAAATTACTCTGATTTTAGTAAAGACGGTATACATGATTTATAAGATGTTTCAGATGGTTTACAGATTCCTTATACCTAACGTCAATGCTTACAAAACAGAGGAAACTTCTTCATGGGACCGCCAGATGGTACAAGTACATGAAATTTATTTCTTTTCATTTGCGTTGGATTATGTAAGTACGTATGTGTGTGTTACTTTTACTAAACGTTACGAGTCTAATAGCGTTCGTAAATCTACATTTACAACTACATACATACTGCGGAATGACTTTACGGTGCGTGGCTGGGGGCACGCTGTACCACTACTAGTCATTTCATTTCCTCTTCCGTAGGAGTACTAATTTCATGTATCATATCTTCGTTGTCGTTACACGAAATGTATGTAGGTGGCAATAGAATCGTTCTGCAGTCAGCTTTAAAAGAGAACGCAGAAATGACGACAGAAGATGGCAAAAGGAAAGACGAAGTCTTAAATTTCGCGTTTAAGAAATCGTTCATGCAGGAGAATCGCATAAACATACAATCGTTAGACCACTGCACAGACTCCCAGATCGGCTTTGCAATAGGCATCCCTGGCGTAGAGAAACAGCTGAAAGCGTTGAAAAGAAATAACTTTCCAGGTCGGGATGAAACCCCAAATCGGTTTTACGAAGTACTCTTCGACTATGGGCCCTTGTATAGCACGCACTCATCGCAAATCTCTCGTCCAGTGCAAAATCTCAAGCGACTGGAAAAAGGGACAGCTGACTCCTGCGTGTAAGAAGGGTAGCACGTATTACGGACCAATGTCCTTAACATCGTTTTCCAGCTGTATTCTTGAACATAGTCTCAGTTCGGATATAATAAATTTCCTTGAGAGTGAAAAGCTTCTGTACACTAATCAGCACATCTTAGAAAGCAACGCTGGTGTGGAACTCAGCCTGCTCGTTTCTCAAATGATATACTGTGAACTATGGATGAAGTGCAACAACCGCGTTCCATACATCTAGATTTTCGAAAATCATTTGACACGGTGCCCAGCTGCAGACTGTTAACGAAGGTATGAGCATATGGAATAGGTGAGCGGCTCGAACACATCTGACGAAATAGAACCAAATGCGTTTTCCTCGATGTCGAGTTTTCATCAAAGACAAGGGTATATAGACTTAAACGATATGGCGGGCAGGGTAGGCAGCAAACTGCGGCTGGTCGCTGGTGATGTTGTGGTGCAAGGGAAGGTGTTGTCGTTGGGGAACAATAGGTGGATACAAGTTTGCTTACACCAAATTTCTAGTTGGTGTGATGAATGGCAACTAGCTTTAAAAGTACAAATATGGAAGTTATTGCAGATGAGTAGGAAAAATAAACCCCGTTAAGTTCGAATACAGTAGTAGATATGTGCTGCTTGACACAGTCACGTTCTTTAAATTTCTGGGCGTAACGTTCTAAGGTCCGGGTTCAATTACCGGCTGGATCGGAGATTTTCTTCGCTCAGGGACTGGGTGTTGTGTTGTCCTCATTATCATCAGTGGAAGACAACGGGAAACCACCACTGGAATCACTTTCCAAGACTCTCATGCGGTATACATCTCTGGAGAGGCTCCCCTATGACAAGACCTGCCGTAAGGAAGAACATAAAGTTTTAACTAGTAGGGAAGGTGAATGGTCTACTTCGGTTTATTGGGAGACTTTTAGGAAAATGTGGTTCAGTGTAAAGGGGACCGCATTTAGGACTCTGGTGTGACCTATTCTTCAGTACTGTACGAGAGTTTGGGATCCGTACCTGGTCGGATTGAAGGAAGACATCGAAACAGTTCAGAGACGGGCTGCTGGGTTTGTTACCGGTAGGTTCAAACAACACGTAAGTATTACACAGTTTCTTCTAGGACTCCAAAACGAAACTTATCATCAAACTCTTTTGCAATGTTGCTTGTTTGACTGCTTGAGTGCGTATAATTTTCATTGGCATTTCCAATATAATTTTGGGAACATATTATTTGTTTCAACATCATTAGTCCACAGTAACAGGGTACAGGATAACTGCGGTTATTATGAGTCGACGGGAAGCATGGGGCACTTGGTGTGTCTTCGGTGTGCCACGTTTGGACAGAGCACACATGGAGTGCGTGGAAGGAAGCGAATACATCCATTCGCCAAGTACTGGAGTTTGAGTGATGCAGCTGTTGAGTTTACGTCACAAATTAATTCTATTTGTTTTTCTGTGTCGAAGTTGATGAACGGTGTAATTTTAAGCATCGATTTATACTGAAGATGGTAAGAAGTAATATTATAATACCAGTAGCAATTTTTAAGTAGTCTAATACAGATTGTTTTGTAATGATGAAATCCCGCCCACTGAAGTCTTATTTCCAGCCACGTTTTAATGTGCAATGTTAGTCGGGTAGTGTGGGACATATAACTAAGCCTTTCTTTTATTTTTAGGGCACAATGCCAACTGAGGATCGAGGGGACTGGCCCGAGACAGCAATGAAACAAGCCTTTTCAAGTCTTTTGGTATGCGAAATCACGGAAAGAGCTGCTGCAGATCGTTTTAACGTTCCTGCAACTGTTCTGCAAAGGAGATAACAATCAGTTGGAGAGAATCAGTAGGCATCTGTGATACCTCAGAGTGCGTCTTTCAAACTAACATTGAGAGGAATATTTTGAAGAAAATTGTATCAGTGTGAAAGATATGTGGGCTGCCCACTGACTTTGGGCGTACATTAAGTATCGACCATTTTACAATGATAGCAGTGTTTTTTGCTTGAGGCATTTTTTGAAGAAAACTGAAGCAGTGTGAAACATATGTCGGCTGTCCACATAAATTTTGTGCAGATATTGAATATTAATTATTTGGCAGCGGAAGTATTCTTTTATCGTGATTTAAACTTTGATAATTACACCAGTATTGCTTCATTAATTTGCATTGTATGGAAGAACCAATCTGTTAACTCCCACACTAACATTTTCGTATCTGTTGTAAGTTTTTACTTTAATTTCTGTATTATTCTGCAATTTCGATATATGAACAATTTGTGAACCACAAAAACACCCTTTGCATTTAAAAAGCTGTATTTCAACGTATTGCCCACGCTATTCAGTACTGTAGTAACGTCTGAAATTGTAAGCGTTTGAAAAATTATAACGGTGTTCCGTTTGGTTAGCAAACATTTTTAAGCCTTTTAAACCAAAACAAACGATCAAATAAAGGTTTTAAGTAGGTGTACCTTTTTTCATAACAACAACTACAGTTTTCTTTAAATTAAGTCTTACGTGGCCCATACAAGCCACCGTTCCTCTAATGCTCACGAATAACTAGCCGGGAGATGGTAACTTTTAGGAACAACGCATTTCCAATATCGTGGTAGCTAATTTTTCCTGAAACGTTGGCCTCGTAAAGATAGATTCTACCACTAAACTACATATTCTGAGAGAATGATGAATATCCGTTCCCGATGTCTGAGGGATCCTCAAATCCAAAACTTGAAATAAACCTTGGAAGCGCTCTCTAAATATGACAACTGAACCAAGTTATGGGTTTTTTCGCGTAGTAAAAAAGCAATGGGAGTGGAGTTTAGGAATAAACGCGATAGTTTTCGGAAAATCACTCATGTTAATGCAAAGAAGATAGGAGAGTGATTTAATGATAAATGTGATGCAGCCCGGAATAGAAAGCGCTTTGTTGTCCGTATGTAAATCTACGAAATCACCATTAGACATATGAATCTAGTCTGACAAATCAGAGTCACCAGTACTTATGCGAATTTTCCAAGAGCTACGGAAAAGCGGGCGGTACGTGGTTTCTGATTCTCTGCCTAGTAGTAGCTATTTCTGAATTACGACCACATTCATCTCATAGACTCATTATATAATGAGCGGTCGGATATAATCAAAAACCGTTAAATAATTACTCTTTTTCATAAAGGACAAATATCCAACATCCAAGAGCCTAGCGACTACTGAAAGGAGGACACAAGTGGAACACAACAGGACTGACGTTTCGTGAGATCTCCCAAAACCTCTCCACATTAGTGCCAGGAAACTTTCTTTGAACAGGTCAAACCGTCTTCCATAATCTGTCTTGATGTCCGTCGGCACAAATGGGGAGAAAAAAGAACAGCAATGTCGAGGAGGTAAATTTGCCTTTCTTTCATATTTATTGAAACTTTTTCATCTCCAAAAACCCTCGAAGCCCAAGGTGATAATTCTGTATTGAGCTCCAGCCGGCAAAAATGCATTTCCTTTAAGATTTTGGCACAGTCCCACTGCAAGTGCTGGTCGTTTCCATTAATGAGGTTTAAGCAAAACATTCGTTCAGACTTCAAGTACGGAGAATGTTCATAGCGAAAGATGTTGTCGAAGGTTAGTATATTTTCAGATCCATAAGTGAACGGGGTAGAAATTCTGGTAAGAGCTGGCATCCCTGTTTCTATTTTCATGCAAGACCTGCCATGAAATCAATTTTCTAACCAGCGGTCTTCTTAAGTTTCAGGTTAACTAGTTACGTTTTTCGGTGTCCAAGCTTGACAAATTTGTCTGTGCGATTCGTTTCAAGATGAATCTTTTGGCCAGATTTTCATCTTAGTGGTTCTCCTCCCAGAATGAAAACGTCATCTGCAGATGTGGTTCGCATTTCTCCAGTGCATGTACGAGTGAAGCGATATTGAAATGTGCCCCTCCTCGATATCGAATTTGTTGCTCCGTCATTGTAAAATTCTTACGCTATATGCGAAGTATTCCGTACTATGCACAGTAGGTACCTTAGAGTCCAAATATTTTGGTTAAGTGCTTTCAACAATTATTACCTCGAACAAAAAAATACAAAATAAAATTGTAAGTAGGGAGTCTGTATCATGAAACTTGATGCAAATGGTGAACATGTCCAAAGAAACCGCAAAGTTGTTAGTAAAAAAAGTAAGCCTCCCACTTAAAATGTTAAATTAGGAAGTTGTAGGGCTTAAAAAGACCTGTCGATAGCTTTTCTAGAAACATCAATTGATTCGTTACGTTTCAATACATATCGAATAAACTGTTGAAAATCTGGTTAACATTCACGTTAAAAATCTCGCTAACATTGACGTTCCCATACTCGATGTTTAGTGTAAGTATAGCTTGCGGTAAGTAAAAAACACCTCTTTGAAAAACATTAATTTTTTTTAGATGTACTGGTATTTTGAGAAAAGGCCCTCTCGATAACTGACTAGATCTTCTCAGCGGATGGCCCTACAGTAGTGGTGTTCTGCTTATTTGCTTCGAAAGGAGTTCTATTATCATACTATTAAATAATTTCTGCGATTTTATTGATTTTAGCGATCTAGAAATGATTTCGAAGAACTTGCATCTGTGTTGGGCAGGATTTTTTAATTAACTGTCTCAATTCTTATATTATGAAAGTAACTCTAAAAGAAAGGAACTACTGACACTTTTTCACGAATTTAAAAAGAGTTCTAGGACCTTCTGGAGGCGAGATAACTTTAACAAAAAACAGAGGACGCAGTTAACATTTTACAGCGATGCGCTAGGCAAGTGGGAAGTGCACCTGCTCGAGCGGGCTGTGAAGTGAGGAGAACCGACACGCACTCGCTCCTGAAACTGATTCCAAGCAGCCCGCGCCTGTATATTCTTTGATGCCTCGGCTTCTGGAACACGTACAATCATCCGTTTGTACTTATTAGTGGTAGCAGGGCGAGGCAAACATACATGTTATATGTGCTACACAAAAAAGTCTTCCAAAAATATTTCCAAAATAAAATTGTCTACACAAATATTTTCTGAACTTATGGCTCCAACAATGTATAACAACAGGCTATACTGTTGAGTAGAGTTTTGCAGCGGAGTGAAATAATGAAATAAACGTATAGAGAAGTTTTGTGTAGTAAATATCAGAGCATGATTTATTCTTGCACAAAATTGTGCATGTCTAAACAGATTTTATTTAGATCAACACCAAATCCTAGACAGGTATGCTTAAAAAAATTTTCGCTCATCAAAAGTTGTAAAAATTATCTTGTCACTTGCAGTTCACGCACATCTTATAATGTACTGATAACTGTTTCGTAAATTATTTGCAAAACAAATTCCACTCTGCGTTATAGTTCGCTTGTAGACAAAGTTGAGGTATTATGTGCTGGCCCTGGCGGGGGAACGATCTTTCTGGACTTTTCTAGTTCCGGAGAAAGCAATGGAGCGCGCCGAGGTAACGAAGTCAATGCATGTGCCGGCCGTTCTGAATCAATTTTCAAATCGGGCACGTGCCGGTTCCCCTCATGCCACCACTCGCTCCAGCTAACACACTCTGCAGTTGCAAACGTGACTCAATTACAAGAGAAATTCCTCGCCGCACGTCCTCAGATTTAGCTCACTGGACAGCAGTAAAAACTGAACACAGATCAAGCATGGAAACAGGAATAACGTGTACTGAACTGTGGAAAAAGAAGCAAAATAGAAACAGCCAAAGGTCCACGCTCAAGATGTGCAACATTGGGCGAATGTCAATGGCCACAGCGTTGTGGTTACGTGGTCATGGTTTTGGATTCCAAGTTCGTAGTTACGTGCTCATGTCGCCCTCGTGCCTCATTTTTTTTTCACAAAATTATGAACTGTCCGTCCGGTCACTGAAGTATGTGTATTTGTCTTGTGGTGTAAGGTCCGTTGGCAACAGCAACGTGTAACGAAGCGACCTCCAGACGCACATAGCTCCTCTTCGTTCTACACAAGCACCACATGTCGTGACTCTTGCGTTCCGTTTTGGAACTTTTGCTTCTTGAATTTCTTTGTTGTAACATAGTTCATACCAATTAATTTTTTGTTTTCATTACTATGAGAGGTCTAAAAGACATATCGACTGCTCTCACTAGTCATCACATTTACTTGCGATAGTAATAAATTCTTGTTTTATGGCTCATATTCTATAACCAGTGTAGTAAGACAGTTGCTAAGACTACAGAAGGAGAACAGACGGGTCAATAACCGGACAGAAAGTTCGTAGATCTGTGAAAAATAAAATGGAGCAAAGGGAGATTTAACGACGATTTTCAGTTTCGCAGTCCAACACCTTGCCCACTCAACCACGACGCCAAAGTGTTTGCAGTGCCCTCGATGCTGCAAACCTTAAGCTTGGAATTTTCACTGTACTTATTTTGCTTCTTATTTCACAGTTCAGTACACCTTCTTCCTGCTTCCATGCTTGAATTACGTTCAGTAGCCGACCGGAGTGGCTGAGCGGTTGAAGGCGCTACAGTCTGGAACCGCACGACCGCTACGGTCGCAGGTTCGAATCCTGCCTCGGGCATGGATGTGTGTGATGTCCTTAGGTTACTTAGGTTTAAGTAGTTCTAAGTTCTAGGGGACTGATGACCACAGCAGTTAAGTCCCATAGTGCTCAGAGCCATTTGAACCATTTTTTACGTTCAGTATTTGACATGCAATTTTACCACTAAATGTAGGCCGAGCGAGGTGGCGAAGTGGTTAGCATACTGAACTTCCATTCGGGAAGACGACGATTCAAACCCGTATTCGACCATCCTGATTTAGGTTTTCCGAGGTTTCCCTAAATCGCTTCAGGCAAATGCCGGTATGGTTCCGTTGAAAGGGCACGGCCGACTTCCTTCCCCATCCTTACTTAATCCGATTGGACCGATAACCTCATCGTTTGGCCCCCATCTCCCGAATCAACCAACCACTAAATCTGAGGGGGATGCGATAAGGAGCTTCCCTTGTCAGTTATTAACGCTAAAAATCAGTGAAACGTATTTTGGTATTATATCCTTGAAAATGTAAGAATTCGATATTAAAAGCATCGCTGTAAAATGTTAACTGCATCCACAAATTTGAAACAAAAGTTATCTCGGATCTAGAAGGTCGTACAACCATTTTTTTTTTTAATTCGCGAAAAAATGTCGGCAGTGTCTTTCTTTAAAAGTTACTTTCATAAAATAAAAATTCAGATAGTTAATTGAAAACAATTCCCAACACAAATCCAAGTTTTTCGAAGTCATTTTTAGATCCTTACAATAAATGAAATCGAAAAAAGCTGTTTTTTTGTAACTCCACTGATTTTTTTGGCCATGTTCGCCAATGGACTGAGTTTCATGGAACATAAACTCTATCTGAAATTTAATTTCTTGTACGCTCATATATTTTGGCTTCAGGCGATAATTTTTGCAAATTTAACATAACGCCGTATCAGAATGCTTGCACTGTTTGTATGGCACCCACAAGGGATCACTCCCGACTATCCAATACCACATGGTATTGACGTTGTACTTTACATATATTCTGTATAACAGCAAAGGCTTAGAGCTGCACATAATATTTTGAGCTAATCAGGTTGAAATAAACTCTACTGGCAGAATTGTGGTTTTAAATTTGGAAAAAGAGCCAAATATATCAAAAAGTACCAGTAAGAAAAAACAATTACGTACGAACGTCCGTCGAATGTCGACTGTCAAAATCCCCCTATTATAAAGAATACTCTTGTCTTCTTCCAGAATATCACTTAGTGTTATGAGAAACATAATTCGTCTCCATGCCCCATCCTAACCTGTTTTGAACTACTCTTTCAAACGTCTTTAATAGACATGATGATAGTGCTATCGGTCTATAGGACGAGGGGATAAGATGAACATTGTTTGATATGAATTAGAATATGCATCGTCCTCACTTGTGACATTGGAGCTCTCATCCGTATTTCACTGTTTAATCTTACCATTATTAAAAAGTGTGGCAGATGGCAAGTTTCAGATCATGCTACAGTATGTGCTGTTGATGCTGTGTTTAGTAACTTTTTAAAACGTTAATCTATTCTCTTTCTGTAAACAGAGTACACGGGTGGTGATCCCTCTCCTACCGCTTCTGCTCACTTTGGGGAAATTTTTTGTTCGCTACATTAGTTAAATTGTACTGCAAAAAAAGTCCAAATTTAATGTAATTCGATTCTGCGAGACAACTAATCTTCTTCTTGTTACAGGCGTGGATTAAACATTGTTTCACGAGACAATTACCGGTCATTTGTACCTCTTGTTACCCCGTATGGGGGAATATTGCTATTAGCAGTCCATTCGATTACGGAAGCAAACATTTCTTGCCAATCAGTTCCCTTGTGAATGCTGAAATTCTCATTTATCTCGTACAATAAAATTTCGTAGCTACGTTCTCAATTTTCTTTCGTAACATTGCTTCCAGCTGTGGGGTGTGTACATTGACAGCAACGATATTCACACATGATCTTTCTATATATGTAATACTGATCTGATCCTAGAGTATTGCGGAGTGCTTGTCAAATGGAATTTACTGCAGTGCAGGGAAAGCTAGTATTTCCTCTAACAGAAGCGATAACGACACGTCATTCGTAGCAGTCAGCGATTTGTTATCCATTAATGTGATGACAGATAAATCTGTTTTGTCATTATATGTGGACCCCAACTGCCCCGACACGTGTGCACGCCCACCGTTGATAGTAGGAGGGCTGTCCAGAAAGTAATGCTTCGCATCTTTTTTATTCATCAATGCTTTATTGAACACTCACGAAAGAATGGTGTTTTATCTACACACCCTATTCTTTCCACGTAATCTCCATCCCGTTCTATTGCCTTCTTCCAACGCGGAACAAGGTCGTGTATGCCCTGTCGGTACCAATCCTTGTACTGCTGGCCCGGGGCCAGTGCTTCACTATACGAACTTCTCTTGCTAACTGAGAGATGCAGCGCCAACTGCCGAGTCGTAATGCCTTTATCCTCGCAAATGACAATATCAGCTCGCTGCAGCACGTCAGGTGTGATAGCCGTGGATGGTCTTCCCATCCGCTGCAAATCGTGGAGCTCCGCCGAATCGCTTTCTGATGATCTCACTCTCCGTGCCCAGCGACTAACTGTGCTTCTATCGACAGCAGATGCACCATAGACTTTGCGCAAGCGTTTGTGAATATTCCCCACAGTTTCTTTCTCTGCAGTGAGAAATTCAATGACGGCGCTCTGTTTGTAATTTACGTCATCTACAGACGCCATTTTGAAACTGTCCTGCAGCTACGCTATCAGTCGTAAGTTAAGGAAACTTGGCGCGCTCAGTCAGGAGACTTCAAATAATACCCAGGTAACGGTTCACATTCAGAGCATGGTTTTCTCATGAGATGTAGGAAATACTGTTTATTGAAAGAAAGCCTCCCACTACTTTAAGTCTGCGAGAGTTCATGGTACCGTGTGCTCCGACGCGAAGAAAATCGACATATTGCCTAATTCAACTCTAAGAGCCAAAGACTGGAATGGCTGATCCAAATTTAAGATTATTCCGTCGTGGATAATGTTGCCTTTTATCGGTATTGCTACTCCTCCCACTGTTCCATTGAGTCGTCCAGCTTTACGAGTATGTAGTCCTTTTCTAAATATAGTGTCTTGAAACGGACTTAAGTTTCCTATATGACTACAACGGTTACTTATTTCTGATGTAACTGTCCCAATAAACTTCACCTACTTGAAAGAACCGTGTGGTTGTTCTACTGTAAATTGTTCAGTTATATAACTTGATAACATAAGATGATCAGTCGATTATTGGTTGTTGGTTGTTGTTCTCATTCACTTCATGTTTCTGTCTCGAGTTAAGGACTAAAATGCATACGTTTTCGGCCTGAATGTGATTGAAACCGTTTGGGGTGGACTTCAATAGACGGAGAGCGTATGTCATCTTGGATCTAATTTACAAAACTTCCTCTCAGGTAAGTTAACAGTCGATTGGTAAGTTGCAACATCAGTGATTGTTCAGTTTACTATTCACATGTATGTTTCTTAGCTAGAATGCTACGCTGTTACTGGGAGATTACCACAAACTATACTTTTTATACCGACTGTCAGTCGAGCATTTACAATAATTACTGTTCCAGCGGATATTTTTCCTACACGAAGGAATCAAATTCCGCCATCATGGTTCACTTTTTTCAAAATACTCAAAGCGTATCCCTGAACCTTCTTAGAATTTTTTCGGTGGAGTTCGGGTTCAGCTCCTAAGAACTTTCGCTAGATTTGAATTTGTGTCATCAGTACTTGATCTACATTCTTTCCAAGTTCATTTTCTATTCACGAACATCATCAGTATTAACATTATTACAATTGCTTCTTGGCGTCGCACGTGGGTTTATCTTCTCTGCAAAATCTAAAGCTTCTCTCTTGTTATAGACTAGACTGTCAGTGCTATTAATCGAGCTCTTGCTTCCATTTCAGTCTTCTTTAACTACACCATTATATATGTTGCTTCTTTTACAATACATAAAACTCAGCACTGCCGTTATTATTTCCAGTGGAGATAATATTTCCCCCTTCGCCGTGCTCCCTGCCTTCCCTGACCACTATGTGTAGTGTGCTGAGACTATAGCTGCTGATTGCTATTGATTGTGTAATGATTAACCAACAAGTACTGACTGACGGTAGTCTATCTTCTTTACCAATGCAAACTTCGATAATCACTCTTCTACGATTCACGACTATTTTTTTTTCATGAGAATGATTTTCGCAAGTAACGCCCCGCAGTTATTATAGAAAACAATCGGGCGATAAGTAGCCACCGTATCCTACATGTCCGTACACGTTTGCTGTTGCTGTAAACATCCATTGCATCATTAGCGTCTGAAGTGACTTCATGGGTTACCTAGTGGAACGATCTTGATGACTGAAATACAACCGTTTGGAAGATCTCCTTAACTTCAGAGTACTTAACTTTCGTTATGTTTGACATCAGAAACTGGATGTTATACGTCCATCGTGTGGAGGTCTCAACAAATTAGTGGGGAGTGGGGGTGGGGTACGATATGACGCATCACATTTAAGTGTTTACATTTCCTCGGAAAAGAACGATCGCCGGTTTGAAATCTTCCTCTGTTTGGTAAGTATGCAACAGACAACGACAACTGCCATTGTTAACGGGGTATACACGACAGTAGTTGCTTTCGGTTGACTCAGTTGCATAGAGATATCAGCAATTGTTCGTCCTTTAAATGCTTTAAGCGCAACATTTAGCAACGATAACTTTTAAAACCGTGTCCTCGCCCAAGAAAGCAGAACGTCTACTGATGGCGCGTCGGAGTAACAGGCACTATGCTTCGTACGGCGAGAGAAGATCCTCAGACTGAAGTGATTCTTATCCAACAGATCTCCAATATTCTTTTTTATTTTTCTCCATATTATTTTTGTGAGTAAGTTGTATGCATGAACTATTCAGTTCATTATATGATAGTATAGAGTAATTTTTCTATCTTCGGTATGTATCGTCGCTAGGGTAAAGAAGCGATGTTAGACGGAGGCTGCGACTGAAGCCTCCGATCCGCTTAGCGCGCCACAGAGCGTGTACTGCTGATGCTGAGCAAGTGTTTAAAGAGACTAAGCATCGAGTATCATTAGCCTCGTTTTCACCTCCCGGGACAGAAGCATTATATCCGATCTGTCTGTGTTAAGTGTAAATATTGTGTGCAAGCGTCAGAAAGTGTTCTAAATGTTTGCGTAGCGTGTATCTGAAGCTGATCATGAGAACCACACCGGTGTATACCGAGTGGGGTGTGGGAGACTCCCTAAAAACCACATCGAGGCTGTCCGGCACGCGGACCCTTCCTCGTTTATCCAACGTATGGAACCCATCGTGGGACGACATACCTCCCCGCTTCGGAAGCGGTCGTGGTAACACACGCAGACCGTTAGCGTACCTTGCTGCTTGAACGCCGAGCAGAGCCCAAACCGCGCTGGATCGGCAACCCGCAAAACATCTGTCAACCTGGCGACGCACTGTGGTTTGCTACTGCCTTTCATGAAGATTTGTTGACGTGAGGCAGTTGTTATTCAATGGAACTAACACACAGCCTTGGTGTCTTGCAGCTCTGATGGATGAGATGACGCGAAATATGGATGTGACGCCTTGCTTAAACAGAAACTTGCATCCCTCTTAACGCTTCGCATTATATTGAGACAGACTCTCCGATAAAGCTTTTGTCCAACAAACTTGAAGTCTTCACAACGTTACTGACATGTTCGTATCTTTTTTCGTAATTATGTTACGAAAGGTCATGGACAGGTGATTATCTTGACTGTTTCGGCCAGATGTGTTCCGATGTTCCTCGCAACAACCTTCTTAGTTTTTCTCCCATATACGACATGACGCATTTCCACTCAACACACCACTGACACAATACATACGAACTTAATATGCTCAGGTGTTGTGGTTCCTGGACAGTGGAATTTGACGTAATGGCACTCCTGTAATGAAGCCAAACTACAACAGGCAACATCGAATGTTCGACACAGGCAGGTCTACATCTATCGCAATGGTAGATCGTCTTTCCAGACATAGTTGTATGGTACGTAACCGCCACCCGCGGAAGACGTTGGTCATAGTGTAATCTAGTTACATTGCTCATTGGTTGGTTGATTTGGGGGAGGGGACCAAACAGAGAGGTCATCGGATTAGGGAAGGATGCGCAAGGAAGTCGGTCATGTCCTTTCAAAGGAACCATCGTGGTATTTGGGCGAAGCGATTTAGGGCTATCATGGAAAACCTGAATCAGAATGGTCGGACGTCGGTTTGAACCGTCGTCTTCCCGAACGCCAGTCCAGTGTGCTAACCACAGCGCCATCTCGCTCGGTAGTTACATTGTGTAGCCAGATGAATGCCAGTTGCTTCATAGGATAGTCTTTGTGCAGTGTTTCTATAGATACATCACTGCCTTCGTAACATGCTCTAAACTATTCGAATTTTAGGGGAATGAAACCTAGTCTCCCTGAACGACTCATTATCTCCTGTTTGAGCACACTCACATGATGAAATAACGTTTTTTGACTAAGAGAAAGGTAATGGCTGGCACTTCCTGCCACTTTTCAACTTTTGGTGAACAGTTTTCACCAATTAAGTGTTTAATGTAACATTAACGTGAAATTAGCTTATTATGTTACGTGTTGACTGGCCGCTGCAGAAACTTTACAACTAAATTTACAAGTGAGTAGAAA